>NW_012149174.1:4618775-4667931 GCF_000956105.1 Propithecus coquereli
TCATGAAAGAGCCCAGTGTTCCTAGTTATGCACTGCTGACCTGTCCTTCATATCCTCTTAACCTTCAGGAAGTCATTAATTTAATTATTCATTCATTTATTTATTTAGAGACAGTATCTCACTCTGTCACCCAGGCTAGGGTGCAGTGGCATCATCGTAGCTCACAGCAACTTCAAACTCCTGGGCTCAAGGGATCCTCCTGCCTCAGTCTCCTGAGTAGCTGGGTCTACAGGCATGCGCCACCATGCCCAGCTAATTTTTTCTAATTTTTGTAGAGACAGGGCCTTGCTCTTGCTCAGGCTGGTCTCAAGTTCCTGAGCTCAAACGATCCTCTCACCTCAGCCTCCCTAAGTGCTAGGATTATAGGCGAGAGCCACCTCGCCTGGTTGTGATATTTTGATATACATATACATCATAGGAAGATTAAATCAAGCTAATTAGCATATCTACCACCTCACCAACTTATCTTTTTTGTGGTGAGAACACTTAAAATCTGTTCTTTTAGCAATTTTGAAATATACAATACATTATCCAACCTCCGCTTATTAAGGAACCCACTCTGGCCCAGGCCCACCCTTAACATTTGTAGGGACTGGGGCTGTAATACAAATGGCAGCCCCCAATACATGAAAGTTACAAATCAAGTTAACAATGCTAAATACAATACGTTCCATCCCTATAACACTCACGCCTTCATAATATCACAGCATGGGGAGAGCTGGCCCCTGTCCCCAGCCCTGGCCTTCGGGCTGTCCCCCTTCTTTTCACACCCCACAGACATCCCTCACCACGAGGGGCTTGACAAGCAGGTATGTGGGCACCCCAGCCTTCCCCTCCCTCCGCACTCCCTGGCAAGGTCACCCCTCGGGTCTGAGGATGCACACTGTGTAGGGCTCCATTCTCAGAAGGACCAACCAGGGGGAAAGTCCAGCCAGGGCCTGTGAACATTCTCAGGGGTGTTTGAGCAGGGAACTGGGGTGTCCCAGATACCCAGAGCAAGGGGTGGATGTTGTCCATTCTCCATGGCTCTTGGAATCCTGGCCTTTCCAAGGTGATTCTCAGAGCTGGGCCCCCCCGACCCTGCAACCCAGGCCCATGGGCAGTGCTATCCCTGGGAACCCTGGGAAGCCTGCAGGCCTCCCCCCTGCCCAGCATGTGGCTTTAGAGTGGGGGCTGTAAGTTCGCCTTCAAGGAGAAGTGCTTGGGAAGAGAGTGTAATATATTTACCTCAGGGTCTGTTTACAGAGAGACAGAGGGTAGTGACAGCCATAGAGAGAAGGGGGACAGTGCCTGAGGTCTGCAGGCAGTGGGGAGGAGGCCAGCGTGTCTCAGAGAGGGTGCCAGAGGCTTCAATGCACAGAGGACTGGGTGGCTACAGGACTTGTGGTCTTCAGTGCTGGGCCGGGGCCTGTTCGCTGGCAAAACCGTTCCCAGTCCCCCACCCCCACCCCCCGCTGCCCAGCATGACAGGGAGCAGGCCCTGCAGAAGGCCAGGCCAACAGTGGGGTACAGCCAAGCAGAGGCTTTGGTGAGAGGTTGCTGTGGGTGGGTGGGGGTAGGAGGAAGCACACTATTTCTTCCCCTCCTTCTGCCTTGGGTGCCTTCTCTGGCAGCAGCTGCTTTTCTCACATGACCTGAGCTCCTGCTGTGGCTGCAGTTTCCTTCTGGTGACCTTGACGCCTGGTCTAGGTGAATCCGCCCCCCTCCCTCTGTCCCTCCAGCCTCAGGCAGTGGTGACTCCCTGCTGCTGCTGATCTCAGGATTAGCTTCCTGTCCCCTGGTTGACTTCCTAACCTTCTTTATCACCTGTGTAATCAATTCCCTGCATTAAATTCCTCCTGTTTTATATCTTCAATTTCATATATCATCGATTTTAGGATTCAGATCAAAACTAATGCATATTGTAACATGCATTTATATAGAAAGGAAACGGGTTTTAGAGAAACTAAATACTTTTCTAAGGTTACCAGCAAATAAGCAATAGAACAAATAAGATTTGAATCTAAGTTTGCTTTACTCCCTGATCTGTTCTCTTTCCAGTGTGCCTAACTGCCTTCTGGAAATGCTTCTGAGTCAAGTGTACTGGAAGCATTGGATGTAGAGTGAGAAGCTAGGGAAGGAGGGTCGATGGCGTGAGGATGGTTCTGGTCTTCTAAAATCACCCCAGCTGTGACCTTCTCATTGCTAGGGAGCCATGAATAAATATAATTTTTTTAAAAACTCTCATTTTAAATATTTTCAGAACATCTGAATAGAAAGACATCTCACTGAGTCCACACCAGACCCCATTTGGGCCACTGGAAACAGATTTAAATTGTTAGGCTTAATGGAAAGCTGGATAAGACACTATGATTTCTTGAGAAACAAGAAGCCAGGCTGAAAGGAAATGACTGCTATAATTAGACAATATTAAGATTTAATCCAGTTAATACCAATGCAAACAGTTCTCCCCTCCTGTGTATGTGTGTGTGTGTGTGTGTGTGTGTGTGTGTGTGTGTGTTTCCTTCACTTCTCTTTTAAAAGCTTAAAGCAATGGCTCCTAGCAAAGGCTCTTGCAGTCCAAACTAGGTTGGGGTGATTTGTTCTCAAGGCAAGAATTCAGCTGTTTTCCAATTCATGGGGGATTGCTGGTGAGGGGAGTAAGAGAGAGAGGAGAGGAAGCAAAATTAGGTTCATAGTATAATTTTTCTTAATTCTAAGAATTATTTTATTTTATTTTTCTTAAATATCACCCGGAACACTTATGTGGATTAGAGTCAAACTCTAGGGCGTGATACGATCTGACTTACTGTAAGTTTTCTTATTAATAATCGAAGGTGTGCCACAGAGTGGCAGGACTCCGGTCACTCTGCCCTAAAAACAATTTTGGGAACTGCTGCCTTCCGAGACACGCCGTGACACCGGCCTGCTCATGCCATTTCGGAGGGGAAGCTATTCTGAGGTGTGCTTATGATTCCTCAGATTTCCACTGTGCCCCGTCCAACTCTTCTGACCCTCTGCGTCACTATTTCACACCAGACCGCGAGTGCCCCAGCCCCCATCTTGGTTCAGAAAACATCATTGTCCCAGCAGAGGCAACCCGCTGGAGCCAGGACGAGCTGCACACGTCTCGGAGGGTGTTGTTCTGGAGTGACCAGGCAGTGCCTAGAGGACTTAGGACATGCCTTCCCTGCTCAGGTTCGGGGAGAGGGACTCTCTGGCCGGTCAATGTCTCCTTTCTCTCCATCACTCCTTGAACTATCCCAAAAGGCAGCCTAGACCTAGGGCGGGTTGTTAGAGCTCATCAGTTTGATCTGAGCCTGGGGGGGTGGGGGAAGTAGCGGCTCCAGTTCACGGTGGAGAATCCCTGAACATTCACCTCAGCCTGAGGCCCCCAGGACCTCACAGGCTCCTCCCCTACCCCCAGCCGCACCCATTTGGTGGAGAAGACGACTCTTGTCAAATGGAGCACAGCACAGACCCAGCCTATCTCTAGGTGTTTTGCCAAGGACAAAAACAGTTCTCCGGGAACCAATAATTGGTGGTGTTCGGAGATCCCATCCCAAACCCCATCTCATTGCGCCAGGCCGTTGTGTTCAATATTTGCACTACAGCCAGGGAGGGGTTAATGGGATCCAAATTCATCCTGTAGGTGAGTGTCTTTCATCAATTCTAATAAGTCACAAGTATTGGCAGGTTGCAGGCCAATTTCTCAGAGCAGCCAATATTTAATAGACTACCTCGGATGATTAAGTGAAATGATTTCTTGGAGCAGTCCCAGAGATGGCTCTAAAAGTTGTCTCAGCTAATTATCTCGAAACTAAGGAGGAGAATCATAATGCCACTTGCCAGTTTAAATCTGGTTTCTGCCAAGATTGGGGCTTCTTAATCTAGGCTCTCCATGCCCAGAAAGTCCATGGTTGGGCCACAGAGAAAGTGACTACCTTAGATTTATATAAAGTCTGTGCATTTGTATCAGTTTGTCTTAAGATTCCCAAGTGAACCTGTGACTCTACAGAGGAGAAAAGTACTGACCTGGATTTTTGGTGCCATTTCTTTTACTTGTGTGTTTCTACAATCTGGTTAATTTTTCACTTCGATTTCTGCTTGTCTCCCCTTCCTCTAGGTGGTCTTTGTTTAGGGACCACTGGACCCAAGAAAGCTGCTTGATGGTTTGTCAGACTGTTTTTGCAGCTAAGAAAGAGACGGTATCATCTGTTACAGAAGCTAATATCTCACTGCCCATTTTTCCCCATGCCTCACCCTGCCCGGTGTTGAAACACATTCAGATCTACACCTGGGAATAGTGCGGCAAGGCTCAGTGACATCAAAATAACGGCAAACCTGGGTTCTCCCCTCCACTCACGAAGTGTATTTAAAGTCAGATTTCCAAACATCTAGGACAGTGTCTGTTTTGCGTCTCTGTGAGTGACTAAATTACACTTAGCTTCCTCGGTCGAGGTCTTTCCTCTCCACACTCTGCCAATTACTTGTCAATTAATACAATCGAGTGATCACCTTATAAACAACTCTTAACTTTGAGCGTCAGGTTGACAGTTTTCCTCACTCTCCTCCACCCACGATTTCCTGAGTTTCAGGCTGAGCTTTCCTCACTTGCCCCCTCTCGTTCGGCTTCAAACTAAGCAGGGCTGCAGGAAGTGAATGTCTGATGAAGGACTTCTGCCTAATTCCTTCCTCAATGTGCTCGTCAGATGTGAGCAGGAAGGTCAACAAAAGCTAGCTAAAAAGCCTTACAAATGTGAAAGCTGTCACATTTGTGAGCCCAGAATTGCAGTTCTGAGTGACAATCAGCTCCTGAAAATATCTGCTGTCTTCAGAAAACAAAGCTCTTTTGTCCAGGGAGCTCTGAGTTCTTTAACACCTACACATTCATTCTCTCTTCCCGCCACAGCCTCACCTGGCAGGAAGGCTGGCTGGGGGTGAGCCACTTGCACCTGCACGTTGCTGTCCTCCGGGAGGAACTTGCCCCTGCGTCTCTGTCCATTCTTGTGCCAGTGACCAGCTCACCTCAGGTAGACGGAGGCAGCCATAATGACTTCTACCCTAGTGCCACTCTTTCTTGTTCTCCCACAGGCTATGTGATCCTGAATAAGTCACTTAAGTTCCTTCTACTGCTGTCGAATGGAGACAATGACAGCTGACTTACAGGGATGGTGAGATGATGAATTCAGATGACATACATAAAGTGGTTAGCATTCTCTCTTAGGGTTTTCCCTCATCTAGAGAATGGAGATAATAGTACCTAACAATAATATAATCCTACTTATTAATCACTTACTAAGGGCTGGGCTCTGTGGAAGGCTGCAAGGAGTGAACATGCCTGAATTCTTCTAAAAAATGTTTGATTTGGGGATTAAAAATTTCTGAAATATGATGTCACTAAAAAATATGAGTAAGGACTACATGCGGCTTTCCTAAAGTATGCCCTCTTGGAACCAGAGAGACAGTGAATTGTAAAAGGGTCCTGAAGTCAAATATGCTTGGAAAGCTCTGCAGCCCACATACACACACACACACATACATATATATTCTTCGTGGGGATTCACATTGCATGTTAGTCTCTTAAAGTCCTGTGACTTTAAAAGAATTTTTAACACTATGATTAACCCAGTGTTTGCACATTGTTTTGACCTTGGGAACCTTGTATTCATTCACACTGTTAATATCCCTGATTCGATGTAATACACTTTGAGATATGCTAAACCATCCTACTCCCAGTGTAGGCTATTCCAAGCATTGAATGACCCAATTGCTGTGATAATTTTAAAAGTTAGTTTTAAAATGGAATTGGAAATCCAAACTGGGGGCGTTCCATGACTATGTATTTAGTCATCAGGAATTCTTTTTTAACCTATGATTGAATTATTTTTAGATTCATGGCCTTGTTGCAAAAGATGGGTTCTACATCTTCTAGATTCAGATATACCGTCATCTGAGCATTTCGTTTAACAAAAATAATGTCATTTTTGGATGTATAAGGCTTTTTACCTAGTCCATCTGATACTCAGGGTTATCAAGATACACAGGAAAGAAGTAGAGAAAAAGTCCTTATCCACATATCCCTATAAGTAGTTTCCACCACCCTCGGCTGAAAAGGTGGATTGGGATGATTGTCTTTGTCTCCACAGTTGTACATATCACTGTCATCCCTCAGGAACCATTGCCTCCAGAATTTCACATCCAGCAGCAGAGGCAACAGTGTCTATTATTTATATGTGCTACATACTACGCATGTATTTTTCTAATTTAATCCTCACCACAACCTTTTAAGTTAGGTATTTTTTCTTCCATTTTACAGATGAGAAGACTGAGGTTCGAAGTGGTTAAGTTAACTTGCTTATAATAAGATGAGAACAGGGACTCAAAGTCTGGATCTACCTACTACAGAGCTTGTGCTCTTCCTAATCCTTACATCACTCTTCTCCAAGATGTCTGGAGCTTTCCATGGTGGCGAGATCTCATACTCCACACTTTCCCTCACTTCTGTGAAATTACACCTGTCTTAGCCGGGCACAGTGCCTCATCCCTGTAATCCCAGTGACTTGGAAGGCTGAGGTGGGAGGATCACTTAAGATCAGGAGTTTGAGACCAGCCTGGGCAATGTAGTGAGACCCATGTTTAAAAACAAAATTACACCTGTCTCAGTAAAGGAGGAAAATAATCTGATCATTTCAATCAATGGAGAAGAAGCATTTAACAAAATTCAGCACCCATTTATGACAAAAGCTCTGAACAACCAGAAACTTCCTCAAAGTGATAAAGGACATCTACAAAAATCCAACATCAAACATCATACTTAATGGTGAAAAATTGAATGCTTTCTCCCTAAAATCAGGAACAAGGCAAGGCTGTGCTTGCTTTCACTTCTATTCAACATTGTATTGGGGGTCCTATCCATTGCAACAAGGCAAGAAAAATAAATTAAAGACATAAAGATCAAGGAGGAACAAATAAAACTGTCCCTATTTGTAGATGTTATGATTGTTTATAAACTCCAAGGAAATCTACAAAATAACTAATAAAACTAATAAGTGAATTTAGTAAGATTGTAGGATACAGGTTATTATACAAAAATCAATTGTATTCTTATATGCTAGCAGCAAATAATTGGAAAATAAAAATTTTAAAAAGAAATTCCATTTATAATAGTACTAAAAAATATAAGATAGTTAGAAATAGATCTAATAAAAGTATTTCCAAGTCTTCTACACTGAGAACTGCAAATTATTTCCAAGAGAAATTTGAAAGACTAATTACCTGGAAAGCTATACTGTGTTCATTGATTTAAAGACTCAATATTTTTAAAATGATAACTCTCCAAATTGATCTATAGATTCAACATATTCTCAATTAAAATCCCCAAATCCTTTGTAAAAATCAAGAAGCTGATTATAAAATACATAAGGCAATGCAAAGGATATAGGATAACCAAAGCTACCTTTAAAATGAATGAAGTTGGAGAATTTTCTCTACCTGGTTTCAAGACTTTTATTATAAAGTTATAATAATCAAGACAGTTTTAGTATTGGCAAAAAGATTAATGTATAGATTACTGAAATAAAATAGAGAGTCTGGAAATACCCATACATATAGAACAGAAGGTTTTTAATAAGGATGTCAGCAATTCAATGGGGAAAGGAAAGTTTTCAACTAATGGTGTAAAACAACTGAATAATATATATGATAAAAATGAGTATCAGCTCTTATTTCCCACCACATACAAAAATTAACTTGAAATGGACCATAAACTTAAGTGGAAAACCTAAAACTAGAAGAATACATAGGAGAAAATCTTTGTACCTTTGGAGTAGGCAGAAGTTTCTTAGATATGTCTCGTAAGTGACAAAATAAACTGGCTTCGTCAAAATTTAAACTTCGAAAGACACTGATAAGAAAATGAAAAGGCAAGCCATAAACTGGGAAAAAAAACTATTCATTACACATATATCAGATAAAAGATTTGTTTCTATACCATATAAACAACTCTCACAACCAAAATAAAAAAAGACAACCCAATTAAGAAATTGTCAAAATGTTTGAGCAGACACTTCATGAAAGAAGACATAAAAATAGCCAATAAGCACATGAAACAGTGTTCAACCTCATTAGTCATCAGGGAAATGCAAATTAAAACCATAGCAAGATACCATTAAAAAAAAAAAAAAGATACCATTAGTCCCTTATCAGAATGGCTAAAATTAAAGCCTGATCACGCTAAGTATTGGCAAGAATGTTGGGCAAGTAGAGTTATCATACATTGTTGGTGGGAAAACCAAATGCTGCAACTACTTTGAAAAACAGTGTGGTAGTTCCTTAAAGAGTTAAATATCCATCTACCAAATGACCCGGCCATTCTACTCCTAGGTATTTACTCAAGAAAAATGAAAGCACATGTCCACAAAACTGTACATAAATGTTTATAGCAGCCTTATTTGAAATAGTCCCGAATGGGAAACAATACAAAAGTCCATCAATAGGTGAATAGATAACAAATTGTGGTACAGTAGTTCCCCTCATTCATGGGGGATATGTTCCAAGATGCGTCAGTGGATGCCTGAAACCACAGATATATTACAGTACTGAACTCTATATATACTATGTTTTTTCCTATACATACATTCCTGTGATAAAGTTCAATTTATAAATTAGGTACAGTAAGAGATTAATAATGAAATAGAACAATTATAAAGTTATGTGAATGTGGTCTCTCTCTCTCTCTCTCTCTCTCAATATCTTATTGTACTGTACTCACCTATCTTTGAACCACAGTTGACTGCGGGTAACTGGGGGAAATGAGACTGCAGATGGGGGTGACTAGTGTATATCAATATACTAGAATGCTGCTCAGGAATAAAAAGGAACAAACCATTGCTACATGCAACATGGATGAATCTTAAAATCATGCTCCATAAAAGAAGTCAGACACCCCTTTAAAATACATATACAGTATCATTCCATGTATATGAAATGTTTTTAAATGCACACTAATCTAGAGTGATAGGAAGCAGATCAGTGGTTGCTTGAAGATGGGGTGGAGAAAGGGACAGATAACACAGGGGCACAAGGAAGCTTCTGGGAGTTACGGAAATGTTCACTATCTTGACTACAGTGATAGCTCGTGAGTGTAAATATTTGCTAAAACTCATCAAATTGTATGCTTTTAATTTTTGCAGTTTATTGAACATCAATTATACCTTCATAAAGCTGAAAAAAGTTACCCCTATCCTGGGCCCATTTTTCGGAGCCTATTCCCAGTTTCCTAAGGGTCAAATCATCAAGGAGTAAGATCACAAGGGGCTTTTGAGAACTTCAGGAAGAGGGACATTAAAAGCCAGGAGGGGCTATCAAGACCAGATTCCTTTTCTTTTCCTAAAGGGTTCTTGGCTTGAGGGAGCAAAGGAATGCAGACGTGGGTGAAGGGATGTTAGCAGGCGATGACATGCTCTCACGTGCCCTGGTGAGCAGGACTCAGGTGTGGAGATGCAGGTGGCTGGTGCAGGGGTGAGAAGGTTGAATGACCCAGGTGGTGTGGACGAAGGGCCTCCTGTCACCCAGAAGGCGCTGTCTGCTGGCAGGCACCCTCCCTACCTTGGCCCACTTCTGCTTGGCATTTTCATCAGTGACTTAGATGAGAACATAAATTACATGCTTGTTAAATATACATTCAGCAAATATCGACTGAGCCCTACCATGTGACAGGCGCTGCGTTGGCCCCACACGGGATATAGATGACGGGAGGAGATGACGTGGCTGCCTGGAGCTCAGACAATAGAGAGGCTGAGAGACTTACATACTCACAAATATCCCATTCAAAATCTTGATTTGGCACAAAGACCTTGGCTTAGAGAAGTGCATGGGATTCCGGGAACGGCGAGGAGGAGTGAGTGTGGGCTGGAAGACTCAAGGCCAGGGAGCCAGGAGGGCTAGATGAGTCCGGCCCTGGATAATTTGGGCATTTATGCTGAGAGAAGGACACCAGTGGAGGACTCAGGGCGGAGGAATGATATGGTGGGACGCACGGCCTTACTAGGTTGCTCTGTGGAGGCAGAGGGGCTGGAGGCCCAGGAGAGGGAGCGCAGAGCCCGAGCTGGGCGGGGCAGTGGCGAGCACGCACAGCCCCCGGCCCCGGCCCAGCCCCGTCATGGGGGCTATGACACTCAGCAGCCCCTATCCTCCAGCTCAGGCTCTGTCTGTCCCTGCGTGTCACTGTGCGCATTGTGTGTCCTCGCCTCTCATAAAGCATGTAGATTTTGGTGTCAACGGATCTGGCTACAAATCTTGGCTCCATTATTCATCAGCTATGACCTTGGGCGAATTACTAAACTTCCTGAGCCTCAGTCTTCTTGTCTTTATGATGGCGATAAAAGTATGTACCTCAGTAGGATTATCGTGGATATATATGTAAAGTGCTAGGTAAACTTTAGGTCTTTCCTCGGCTTTTGCCCCAATGAATCAGAATACCATTTTGGCCCTCAACTTTTGGGACACAGAGGTGGATGACAATAAAAATTAAGAAATGCTGGGAATGTTAAAAATCATACAACCTGTCGGGCCAGAATGTGTCTAGGCAGACGCAGGTCCAATGCGGTCACACTGTTCAGTTAGGAGGAGCATCGGAAGGCTCTGAGGGTGTGGAGGGCTTCAGTGGCCCACACATAGGAGGGCAGCGGTGGGAGTTCTGCTCCTGCATGAGACAGGCTGCCGATCTGGAGAGGCTCTCACTTAGTCATTCTCAACCAAGGGTGATTTTGCCCTCCAGGGAACATGCGGCAATATCTGGAGACATCTGATTGTCACGACTAGGGAGTGCTACTGGCATCTGGTGGCTAGAGGCCAGGGATGCCGCTAAACATCCTGCAATGCACAGGACAGCCCCCATAACAAAGAATGGCCCAGCCCAAAATGTCAGTAGTGCTGAGGTTGAGAAACCCTAGGGTAGTAAGAAAGCTGGGTTCAAATTCCAGCTCTGTCATTCATCGCTGTGTGACTCTGGGCAAGTTACTTACCTTCCCTGTGCTTGATTCTATCTTTAAAATGAAGCTGATGAGAACAATACTCCACAAGGTTGTTGTAAGCATTAAATGAGTTCATGGCGTGTATTGTGTTTAGATCAGCGACTAGGACCTGGGAAAACACTATGTAGGAACTGGGTATTGAACAGTCCCTCATTGGAACTGTCACCAGGGGTCATAGCTCTTCCCTGAGGGACCACCTCTTTGCTCCACCCCCAGATAAGTCCTCTCTTCTCTGAGCTACACGTCCTCATTCTTTTCAACTGACACAGCTCCCAGAGACCATGCTGGTGTCTTTTCTGGAAGGATTCTTATATGTCAGTGTCACTTTTAAAATAAGCCATCCAAGAGAATTGCTTGAACTCAGGAATTCGAGGCTGCAGTGAGCTATGATCATGCCGCTACACTCCAGCTTAAGTGATGGAGTGAGACCCTGTCTCTAAATAAAATAAAATAAAATAAAGTAAGCGACCCAAGACTGTGCTCAACACACCCAGTGTCCTGGAAGCACAGAGGCTATCACCTTCCTCAGCTAGATGCAACCCTTCGGTGAACATTGTCTAAGATGGGGCTGCCTTTTGTACTAAGAGTTGTGTGCTGCCGTTGGCTACTGTATTTGAATCAGTTGGAACGTCACTTCCTCCTCTGCCTTTCTTCAGCAAAGTCTCCCAAGGTAGAAAGGGCCCTGGGAGGGCATCACAGAAAGCATGCGCTCCAATGACAAATGCTATATCAAAAAAGAGTTTTCCACTTAGCCTGAAAATTCAGGGGAATAAAATTCTGCCTTCCTTGAGTTGAAGTGGAGCGGCATTGAACTGGAAAGAACCTCACAGAACAGCCGTCCCCAGGTGGGAGACGCCGACACCTGCGTGCCTTACTCCTCACCTCCCTCTCCCCTCCTTGGTGGGCCATTAGTCTGATTCACTCTGTTGATATAATTTCCTCAACTCCTCAGAGAAGAGCCTCTTCTAGAAACAGGACCATACAAAAGATTCTCCTTTGTCTAACAACATCACCCCCAGCAGCCTGCAGAGTAGCCATTTGACAAAACAAACAGGAGACCCTGCTACCAAAAATAGCAAGAGCAACTTGACTTCCAAACTTTCCTGAGTCCAGGGGGAGCCCACTTACGCATTCCTGTGAGAGAACTCTGAGGGAGTCTGTTAAATTGTAATGGCTTTAATTTGCTCCAATTAACCTCACACTGGGCTAACTTCTGCCCGTAGCTATGTGTTGGCAGCTACTGCTGACTCCAGGTACAGCGGTGGGCAGGTAACAGCAGAAACTAACTCCGCGTATGAAAGGAAAAATTATTAGCCACGTCCTCCACGCAGGAAGGGACAAACAACCCAGCTACAGCCTGCTGCTCCAAAGTGCACATTCAACCTAGAAATCTTTGCAGAAGCCAAATGAGGTGGAAATATTATGTGCCAACTTAGAACGTGAGTGAGGTCGGTTTGTTTGTTTATGTTACGTTGTCAGTTGCCTTTTATTCGCAGAACATATTGAATGGTCGTTATTTCCAGTTCTCTGTGATTGTAAGTCTGAACCAATCAATTCCTTTCAAGCCAGAGAAGCCTTCTCTTCCTCAGTTGTCTTTGGGAATCCTTCACTCTAAGTTTATTCTTTCAGGATGAGGCTACCCTACCCAAGTGGGAAGCCAAGAGCTTGCTGTCCCCTTTTCACATAGTGTCCTGTAGTGATGTCCTCCACACCCAGGATTGAATCGATGTTCTTCTTCACAGACATTTCAATGGTGATTTTTTTTTCCTAAATATTTCTGTTTTATTTTTGATGTTGTTGTTTTTATTTCAGAATATTACAGGGGTACAAATGTTTTGGTTACATCGATTGCTTTTGTACTGCTTGGGTTAAAGTTATAAGTGTGCCCATCACTCAGATAGTATACATCATACCCATTAGGTATGATTTCTCCCATCCCCTCCTCCCCGCTCCCACCTGCTTGATTTCTGTTGAGTTTTTCTTCCATCAGTGTCCATGCATGCTGATGGGTCAGTTCCAATTTAATAGTGAGCACATGTGGTGTTTGTTTTTCCATTCTTGCGATACTTCACTTAGGAAGATGGTCTCCAGTTCCATCCACATTGTTGAAAAAGATATTAATTCATTTTTTATGGCTGAGTAGTACTCCATGGTATACATATACCACAGTTTATTAATCCGCTCATGAATTGATGGGCACTTGTGTTGGTTCCACATCTTTGCAATTGTGAATTGTGCTGCAGTAAACATTGTAGTACAAGTGTCTTTTTGATAAAATGACTTTTTTTCCTTTGGGTAAATACCCAGTAGTGGGATTGCTGGATCAAATGGTAGGTCTACTTTTAGCTCTTTGAGAAATCTCCATACTATTTTCCATAGAGATTGCATTATTTTGCAGTCCCAAAGACATTGTATAAGTATCCCTTTCTTTCTACATCTGAGCTAGCATCTACAGGTTTGTGTCTTTTCAATAAAAGCCATTCTCACTGGGGTTAGGTGATATCTCATTGTGGTTTTGATTTGCATTTCTCTGATGATTAATGATGTTGAGCATTTTTTCATATGTTTATTGGCCATTAGTCTATCTTCTTTTGAAAGACTTCTGTTCATGTCCTTTGCCCACTTTTTAATGGGGTTGTTTGGTATTTTCTTGCTGATTTCCTTGAGTTCTTTGTCAATTCTGGTTATTAGCCCTTTATCAGATATATAGCATACAAATATTTTCTCCCATTCTGTAGGTTGTCTATTTGTTCTGTTGAATGTTTCCTTGGCTGTGCAGAAGCTTTTTAATTTAAGCAATACCAACGTCATTTTTAACAGATGTAGGAAAAACAACTTATGCTTCATTTGGAACCAGAAAGGAGCCCAAATAGCCAAACCAACCTTAAGCAAAAAAAAAAACAAATCTGGAGGCATCACTTTACCAGACTTTAAGCTATACTACAAGGTTATAGTAACCAAAATAGCATAGTACTGGCACAAAAATAGAGATATAGACCAATGGAACAGAACAGAGAACTCAGATATAAAACCATCCACATATTGCCATCTGATCTTTGACAAAGTAGACAGCAATATACACTGGGGAAAGAATCCTGATTCAATAAATAGTGCTGGGAAAATTGGATAGCCACATGCAGAAGACTGGAACAGGATCCATATCTCTCAACACTCACAAAAATTAATTCAAGGTGGATAACAGACTTAAATCTAAGACATGAAACCCTAAGAATTCTAGAAGAAACTGTTGGAAAAACTCTTCTAGATATCAGCCTAAGCAAAGCATTTATGAAGAAGACCCCAAGGGCAATCACAACAACAAAATAAATAAATGGGACTTGAATGGTGGTTTTTAACTGAGAGCTATGATTTGTAACTAAATAATGGGAAATGGCAATACCATTTAGTGCAGGGCCTGGAGAGCTGAGGTCCTCTGACCCAGTCACTGTGTTATGCAAGAGAAATCGGAACCCAGATTCCAAATTGTATACCTCAGAACCCTGGAGTCCTCAGAGGGTTAAGGGAAGAGGTGGGAGAAACTGAGCAAATGCTAACCCCTCTTCCTGTTCAACTAGAGCACATTCACTTTGATATGTTTTTAACTTTTAAAGTTGAACATTATATAAAAAGTGCACTAATCGTAAACGCACAGCTCAGTGAATTTTTGCAAACCTAACACATCTGTGTAACCAACCCAGATCCAGAAACAGAACATTTCCAGCTCCCCACGCTCCCCCATGCTCCCTCTCCACACTGCCCCTGGAGAGGGAGCCACACTCCTGACTTCTCACAGCATCTCATGGATAGATTTTATACATTGGGGCTCCACATAGGATTTTTTAAACTTTTAATTTTGAAATAATTATAGATCCACAGGAAGTTTCAAAGAGTGCAGAGAAGCACATAGGATTTCATATTCTTTTAAAGTGCTCAAAAAAAAATTTTTTAACTTTAAATACCAACGGTATAGCAAAAAATAGATGGGTTTTGGAGTTAGGCCTCCTGGGATTGAGTCCAAATCCTATTCCTTACCAGCATGTGACCCCAGACTTGTCCCTTAACCATCTTGGGCTGCAGATGAGGTTAATGCTACTTTCCTGCTCTTGATAGGATTAGAATCAAAGTGAGACAGTGACTATGTGAACTGTAGGTCACTGCCTGCAGGTAAGTGGCACGCTGGATGGAGCAGCAGGTCCCTTTGGTTTCCAGTCTGGCACTACCAGGCACTACGCCCCCAGTTCCTCCCCATCCCTCTGCCTCCCCTGTGGGCCCCAGCACCACCCTGCAGCTGTTTGGGCAGGTGGGGTCTCGGGGACTTGCAGCCCAGGCTGGGCAGGAGAGCTGGGGAGGGCTAACCTAGCAGGCCCTCCCAGACTGCTCTGGCCAGGCCCTGCCCTTGGTCCCTCACCTGTGGGCTGGCCATTGTGAAACAGCCCTACTCACATGCCAGGGAAGGGGTGGCCGGCTGCTCATTAAAGGAGAATTCCCACATAGATGGCTAACAAAAGGCAGCCCTCAAGGAGTGTCCTTACTAAAGCCAAAGGAATCCGACCTCCTCTCCTTAGTGGGAGGGGAGCTGAGGGTGACTCTTGGGCCAGCAGGCCCTGAGTCATCCGAGGGAAGAAAAGCCAAGCCCATATGACCCATCTCAGAGACCTCAACCTTGGGCAGGCAGGTGACCAGAGCCACCTGAGAGATAGAACCTGGGCTGGCCATGGTCTGGACCCGCCAGTGGTTAGCAATGGACAAAGGCCAAGGGCTGGCTCCTGCCTGCTCTGCCCACTTCTGACCACACCTGCCACACCAGCAGGCCCCTTGCAGAGGCCTCCCCGCCAGCTCCCTGCCAGCCCCCACGGGTCCTCACCATGGAACCTGCTTCTCCTTTCAGGAGGACTTCTGGCCTCACCCCTCTTCTAGAGTGTGTGATTCTAACAAAATGGGGCTTCTCACTGGGGCCCAGGTTTCCATTCTGCCCATATCACCTATCGCTAGAGGGGGACTGCCCTCCTTGCCCCCTGCAGGAGATGCCTTGCTGTGCTTCTGTGGGGGTAGGGACCTGCCCCAAGGGGCTCCTCCCTCTGTCTTCCAGGTGCTTTTCTGCTTGGGTTCCTCCCTCGGCCACCCTCTCCAGGGTTGTCAGTCCAAGGCTGGATGTAGAGGAAGGACCTGTTCCTCTGGTTGCCTGCCATCCTTCAGGTGTCAGATGTGGCACACTGTAGTGCCACCTCTGGGGACCAGAGCCTGACTCAGCCCACACCTGGAGGCAGCTGTGCCATGCTGGCATCCCCTTTCCTTCCTTGGTGGTTGATCCTTGGTAGTTAATTGTAGGGTGGCAGTTTTAAGCCTAAGGTCAGGAAGTTCTAGCAGAAGAGGCAACGATGGAGGTGGTGTCAGTGATAATAAGGACCGCGACAGATGGGACGGTTGGAGGGACAGTGAGCCACGTGGGAGTGAGGACAGTCCTGGGGGGTAGTGTCGAGTAGCCTGGACTCCCTGTGACTCATGAAGGGTATCACTTACTGACTATCTGCATGAGCCATGCATTGCACTATGTGCTTTGGGTGTGTTGTGTCATTTAATTCCCAATAATCCTATGGTCATCATCATAGGGTCATGATGTCCTTTAAGTAACTTGCCTAAGGTCAGGTAGCTAGTAAGTACAGAGCTGGGACATGAACCCACGCCTGTGTGACTCCACGTTCCTGTCCCATTTCCCCTTCCTGGTCCCTTGTCCGCCATACAGAGACTCTTAATCTTCCTAATTTGCTATTCTGGAAAGGGTTTATTTTTAGCTAACTGCCTGCTATGCTTGTTGAGAATGACCGACACCTTTGAGTTTTAATGAGAGCCTGGGTGTCAAGATAGTAACCAACATTTATGTAGAGCAGTGACTTTCAGTGATGATGTGGACATTGCAGTTCATAGACCTGTTTGCATTCATTGTCTCCTTGTTTTATAGCAGGGCTTCTCAAACGTTAGAGGGCAACGAAATCACCTAGGGGGCCTGTCAAAACACAGATTGCTCGGCCTTACCTAGACTTTCTGATTCTGTAGGTTTGGGGCAGGGCCTGAGAATTTGCATTTGAAACACATTCTAGGTGATGCTGGCCTGGGAACCACACTTTGGGAACCATTGCATTGTAGCAATCCTATAGGATTAGAATAGCAGGCATTATTGTTTCCATTTTTTAGAAGAATAAATTGATGTACAGGGAAGTTAGGGGACTTGTGGTTGTATGATAGAGTTATCAAAAAGCGAGTTGGATCCGTTAAAGCGAGTTGGACTTTAACCCAACATGTGACTGGATATCTTGTATCCTCTCCCACTACTTCTTAATAGGTCTGTGCAGTACTGAGATTTCTGCAATGATCATTCAAAAAAAATTATATGAGCTTCTGGATCACCTGGGTGGCCACCAGGACTTGAGTGCTGCCTGCTCTTCAGGGCACATGGCCACATTTGTAGATGCAGAGACATTACCCCAGTGAGGTGGGAGACCTGCCACCTGGCAGGGTGGCCTGCCAGAATCAAAGTCCACTTCATGTGTATGCAGACATGTCACACACACACAGGGCCATGTTTTACCTTGTTTTCATGTAATAGCTTGCAGCAAGAATTGGTTAGCAGGACCCAAACCTTATCTTCAAGTGGATAAAGCAGAGGTCTCAGGTGGCCACAGCTAGAGCTGGCTCTAAAGGATTGCTCCTGGCAGAGCTTAGGTTCAGTATAAGTCTGACAACCCTGACATGGCAAAGAAGACCTGAAGTTATCAGTGCCCACGATGCACCTGGGTGCCCAGGCATCCTCTGCTAATAGCATCGCTTAGGTCCAATGCAACAACAGACACAGGCCCACACTCCACCTCCCATTTATTCCAGTGTTGGCAATTTAGTTTCAGGAAAACAAGACTCTTACCTAAGAGCCATATGCTTAAGAAGTTTGTGTTAAATTTCACATCTAGTTTACATTTAGTTTGGACATATTAAAGAAACATATTGAAAATAATTTAAATCCATACTAAGAAGCTTAAGAGTTCCTTTTTGTTGTTTTTTTAGAGAGCCATACTTCCTAAATTTAAGAAATGCTGCTCTGTGTTGCTCACACCTGTAATGCTAACACTCTGGGAGGCTGAGGCAGGAGGATCGCTTGAGCTCAGGAGTTCGAGACCAACCTGAGCAAGAGCAAGACCCAGTCTCTACTAAAAAAAAAATAGGAAAAATTAGCTGGGCAACTAAAAATAGAAAAAAATCGCCGGGCGTGATGGTGTGCACCTATAGTCCCAGCTACTTGGGAGGCAGGAGGATTGCTTGAGCCCAGGAGTTTGAGGTTGCTGTGAGTCCCCACAGCACTCTAGCCTGGGGGACAGAGTGAGACTGTCGCCAAAAAATAAAAATAAAAAACCCGAAAATTCTAAAAAACATATTCGACACGTATGTCACACTGGGATGCCGAGGGATGGAGAAGGCACATCCCACCGCGTGTGATACTTCCCCTTCTCCAATCTTCAAGTGCCGCAACTTTTCTTACAAACGTGAAATTGAGTTATGAGAACACGATGAAAAGCTTTGATAAATGAAACTAAAGACACAAGTAACAGTAAATTGAAGTAAAAAGGTATTAAAAAAAAAAAATGTCCCCACAAAACACTCTGTGGTCTGAAAGGTAGTGTGGCAGGGCTTAAGGGTCACTGGGCCCTGGTCACACCCTTGCCCCTGAGTGGCCAGTGTCACGGGTTTTACAGCCCAGTAGTCAAGGAGGAACTTAGTCATCCTGGTGCAGTGGAAAGTGCGTTAGATTTAAAGGCAGGCAATAGGCTCTGCTCTACTGTTTCCTAGTCATGTGACTTTAGACAGCTCACTTAGCCTCCGAGCCTCAGTTTTATTGTCTGTAAAATGGGGATTGTGCTCAAAGCGCATTCCCCCCTTTAAAGAAGATAACGTAAGTGGAAGCATGTCTGAACTGTGAAGTGCCAGACAAATGTTTGGCATGGTTTCTTATGTCCTTTTTCGAAGTGCTGGCTGGCTGCCCGACCAACCTCTGCAGTTCTGCTCCCACCCCATTCATGGGGCAGTACCAGCCACTCGGTCCCCACCACCAGGAGGAGGGGTCAAAACCACAGCAGCCACCTTCCCGGGCTCTCCGAGGGAGGGTAGGGTCTATCTTGCTAGACCTGGGCAGGCCTTGGAAGTCTCCTGGTCCACCCCTCCTGTGAGCAAAAAGGAAGCGAAACCAGAGACAGTGGACATGATCTTTTTGCTGCCGCACAGAGAGTTAGCGGCAGATCCAGGATTGTGTTATCTGGGATTCTTTTTCGATAAGTTCTCTCTTTTCCCCTTTCTTCCTCTTATATACAAGGATGGAAAAAGGTGCCCAATTTTCTGGAGGCTTGAGGCCCATTTGGCAGAGAGAGTGAAGCACAAAGAAAGGCCAGAGAACCCAGCCTGGGAGATTGGAAGATGCTAGTCAGGACTCACACGGTGTCCAGGAATGGAGGGCAGAGGGAAGAGGGTAAAGGGCATGAACCACCCAGATGGTTCCAGATCCCTCAGAGGATTCCGAAGGACGGCCGAAGTGTTCCTGTTAAGCATGTGCTCTGAAGACTCTACTCTTAGTAGAGAAGTTCAATTTTTTCTTCTATTTTTTCTCATTAAAATGGTAATTCCAAAAGATCACTTGCAGGGGGTGGCGACTGGAGGACCGAGAGACGTGGTGTGGGGCAGAAAACCGAGCACACAGGGAGCAGGGGCTGGGATCTGAAGCAGGGAAGGCTGTGCCCTGTTAGTCCCAGGAGGCGCTGCTCATTCCAGCTTGGCAAATGGCGGGGGACCTGGAGGGACCTTTCCCACCGGAATCAGGGACCTAAGCTCTAGGACATATTGAATTGAAATGAAAATTCTTTGGCTAGAAATTAAAAGGGAAGTGAGTTAGAAGGAGAAACATTAACCTCAGGAATATGTAGAATCCAGAGAGGTTAGACCTAGGCATTACCCCACGAGAGGAGTGTTTAATTTTTTCTTCATTTGTGAACCATCCCATGAGAAATCCATTATCTGTGTGTGTAGCAGCATGATGTTTTTAGTGGTAAAAGGCTATTCAAACATGTAGATATGTATCAGTAGCACAGAAGCAGTCCAAAACACCTTCTTCAGATCAAAACATACAGTTTAGAGACCTGGGATTAGTCTTTCATCAGTTGTGGTCAAGTCAGGAGATGCTTGGTATTTAGAAGTCTGAACAATCTTTAAGAACTATGGGATGTCTTCTCTGGGATGTATTAAATCAAAAACAAGTCTCAATTTTGGATGTAGGTTTCTGTTACCAGACATGACTTTTAACTTCATTCCAGCCGATTTGTGACATAAGCAAGGCATAGAGTTTGGCTCATGGGAGACAATTTGGTACTGATTGTGAAATGCATCACGAAGGTTCCAGAAATATTGTGTCTTCTAGGTGGTCAATGGAACTGAGTCACCCTCACAGGATGACAGATGCTTGATAATTCAGCCATGCCCCGCACTGAAACTCCAGAGGCAGCTAGAGAAACTTACGCATGATTCACAGCGCTTCATCTGTGACTCCCTTCTGAGATTGTGACTTCGTTTTCTCCATTTCTCATTTCTCCGCAATGTTTCATATCTGTGACTTTGTGGCACCCAGGGAAGTTCAGGAATGGGAAAGAAAGGCTGTCTCTGTTTCCTTTTCAAACCCCATGGCCATGTGAATCTGGACGCCCAGATTTCCGTGTTCACATTAGAAACACCCTTCTTCCCCCAGCAGCCTCCATTGGATGCATTCAGATGACTTGTATCTTAGCAAGAGCCCTTCAGAGCACCTTAATTCTCACAAGACCTGGATCTGAGGACAGGGCTTAGTAAATCTCTCCAAGTTTCTCCAGCCCAGCCCTTTGCCTGCATTAAAATAACCTGGGTGTGCACACTCTGCTTTAACTTCTTCCGAGTACCCCATAAACCAGCCACAGTGGAGGGCATGGGCGTGAAGGAAGCTCACCCCTCAGTCACTTCCTCCACCACTTTAGAGCCGCGCTGGCCAAGTTCACCCGTCTTCTGAAGAGGATCCAGTAGAAAGTGGGCACCCACCTTCTCCATTAACTCAAATAAACTGTTCCATCTGCATCAGGTGAACTCACTTTTCCATGTTGCTACCAAATGTTTCAAATTTCTTACAGATAAGTAGTTAGCCCCTGACTAATCTGTGTGCACTAATTGAGTAAAGATTTGCTAAAAACCTCAGTCCTGATGCACCCTGGTGGGGAGTTGGGGCAAGTAGGGCAAATGCCTACCTGTTGGATGACCTTTCCTAGGAAAGAGGCACAGAAGCCAGCATTACTGGGAAATATAAATATTTCTCATTCAGAACACCAGGATATGTGCCAGGATGGAGCAGGAATGACAAAGAAGCCCATCTCACATGCCAAACCTAAGGAGCTGCTAGAGATGTTTATAGCGTCTTGTTGAGAAGGAATCTGGGGCCCCATCCAGGCTCACTAGGAAACACATCTGTGACTGTTTAGCCAAGTCTGTTGCAGGCACAGGATGGAGGAGTAGTGGTATCTGGGTCCTGGGTAGGTGTACCTTAGACAATAGTCAAGAATTCTGAGATCCATTCTTCCAGCAGGGAACCCAGATCAAATTTAACAAGGCCTGCCATCTCTACAGGTATGCCCAACATCCAGCACCACCTGAAAGAAGCTACTTGAGGTCACATAAGAAGGAAAAAGGCTCTGATCAGAGGCATGCCTTGGAGACCTCGGGAGATTCCTTGAACTTTCAAAGCTTCCTCATAGCTGTTACTTTCAGCACCCACCATCGAATTCCACAGAAGGATTAGCAGTAATTCCTTTGAATGAAAGGGGGACTGATGGCTTAGTAGCCTGTTTTGAGGAATGAGGAGCTGGGCATGGGGAAAGAAGAGTGCTCTCTGTCAGGGCTAGCAGAGTGAGAATGGAAAGAAAAGCAAGTGAAATTCGGGGCCTATGGACCAGGAGTGAGGCCCACCTGGAGGACAGGTGATAGAGGGGTGGGCAGGTGAGAAAGAGGTCACAGGGAGACTGAACAGCTGGGAGTCCTGTGTGATTTTTTTTTTTTAAACTACATTGAGAATGTTTTCTGGCTTTTCCTCTTATAAGATGATGATTAAAGGGAAATATTGATAATTCGACTATATATGTGGCAATAAAAGGATCTGACCTATAGTTTGGGAAAAGAGGACCTCTGTGTAGGTTGGAAAATGCCAGCTTCATGATTAAAGACTTTGCTTTTTTTCTGTAGAAATAACTCCTAAATTAATAAATCTACAAAATAGCCTGCTGAAGAGTTTTCTTCCCAAACTGAAAGAAACTAGTATGTGTGTGTTTTATGAGTGAATATCATGGAAGCTAAACTGATCTGTAATTTCTAAGCCATAAAAAATTTATATTCCTATTAAATTTGCTTTTTTCACCATTCTATATTCTCTCATAAGTCACATTGCCCAATTAAGTCTTTTAAGGAAATTCAATATAAATTCTTTTCATGGCCCAAATATTCTTTGAAGAATGAAGAAAAACAAAATATGCCCATTTTCCTTGGAAAATTAGCTGGCCTATTTTATGAATTGAAACTCTTAAAATTAAATCATTTTCTTTGAACGAAGCCAGAACACACATTCATTCTCAATGCTTCCTGCCTCTGGGTGGGATGGCAGACGTTTCCAGAGAATTGGTGTGCCAGAGTTCTACAAGTCTGGTCTTTAAACCTGTTTTCCAAGCCTGCCTCCAGTTGTTTGTAGAGAAACATGCCTTTCATGGTAAATGGAAACATACCCAGTGTCAAGTTCCCTGCTCTTAGGTCTAAAATTAGAACGTGTTGGGTGTGGGGAGTGGAGTGGGGCTGAGGAGTGCAGGACTGACTGTACTTACTCAAAAACTCAAATTAGGTGAGACTATAGCGTGTAATATGTGTTTTGCATTATTTTCTCATGCGACCCGGGGCTTTTGTAGGATGAAGGGGGTTGATAGTTTGTATTCAAATAGGAAGCACTTCCCCCATTTCTCCCACCCCATAATATTCTGACCCTCTGTTAAAATTTTCACTTCTAAAATCATAGTGAAGAGGGTGATGGATGGATGGATAGAGAGTGTGTTTATGTGTGTGTGTGTGTGTGTGTGTGTGTGTATTTAACTTTGGGCAAGTTCTGAAAACATGCAGTTCTACCTCTGAACTTTCCTGAAAATCAACCTCCTGTCTTGTTCTTCTCAGTGTACCTGTCCCCAGGACACTGGAGTGTCCTGACCTTTCCATGTTTCTGAGCAAAACCATGGGGTGAGTGTCCCCATTGCCAGAGCCATGGAGGTGGGGCGGGAGAGAGGAAAGGGCTAGTGTCCAAGTACATTTACTTCTGCTGGAGGCTAGGATGCCGGTTCTTTTTTCCCCTTGGCTTTGCCAGAGGGGAAGAAGTAAGTAGAAGAAGTCCTTGCTCTCAGCCTCAGGTAATGTGAGCAGTTTTCCCCTGCCAATCAAAGCAAAGTTTTGCCAGATTCATTGCATTTCTGTTCATTTGTTTACTTCCTCCTTTGCTTAGGTCTTAGGTCATATTACCTAAATGTTTCTTCTCTTCGTGTCCCTCATGATTATACAGCCATCTGGAGTCCAGGGGCTGGAATTTATTTATCTAAGTCTCTGGCATATAATTAAGAGTTCAGCAAGCATCCGAATGAGCAAATTCACTTTAGCATAGGGTTACTGATGTCTCCTTTGTGTGAGACCCATATCTTGGCACTGAGGGGGCTGGAGCGGGGTAGGGGGAACTCAGACACCTGTACCTTGCAAGGTCCAACCTTCAGGTGAAGGAGAGGACAGGATCTACTGTGGTGCCTGCCAAGAGGGGCAGACAAAGATGCACACATACACACATTATTGGGTCTCTCAACCCAACCCAGTGCTTGGCACATAGTGATAAATGCTCGTTGGTTAATTTAAATGTTTTAAATCCAAGAAATACTCATTTCTGAGTGGTGTTTTGGGTTTCCAGAGTCCATACTTTGGAAATTAGCCAAACCACTCTAGAATCTGCACTTTGGGGTGGCCCTTCTCTCTCCAGTCTTTGAAGGGTCCTTGACAGAGTCCAGCAAATGGTCCTCTTGCCTTCATCCAGATTCTGTGGCCCCAAGGGGATGATAGCAGCCCACAGCTCCAGAGGCCAACGGCTTCTAATTCGCAAACTGATGCCATTTGCTACAATGGTTATAGTAAAACAGCTAAAGTAAATCTCAAATGGAGCTTGGGCTTATGTTCAGACAACCTCAATTGCTACTGTCGGTCTATAGAACAAAGGGCTTGGGGCAAGGTCTGCAGCCTGGTCACTACGGAAAAGCGTGAGAAGGGTGGGGTGCAGGGGAGGAGGCTACATTTATTCTTACTAAACAAAAATTGAAAGGGCCCAACTGAGTTCTGTTGTTTGTTGCTGGCGGTGGTGGAGGGAGGGAGAAGACAGGGTGAAAGGCTAGAATTTGCTTTGAAGTCATGAGACGAGCCGGAAATCATTGGCAGAGTTGTTGCTTTGTTTTAAACAATTGAGATGGGGTTGCCAAAGGGGAAAAGTTCAAAATCTGAACCTTGTTGCAGAAGTTATCCAGCAAGTCTCCCTTCATTCATTAGACATTAAAATGTGGTATAAATAAACACCCTGGGTAGTTTGGAAACCTAATAACATGAGGAGATCTCAGAGGAGCCCTAATGGGGCCATTTGCATCTGGAAGTCCTCAGGGTTTTTTTTTTAGAGACAGAGTCTTGCTCTGTCACCCAGGCTGGAGTGTAATGGCGCCATCATAGCTCACTACAGCCTTCAAGTCCTGGGCTCAAGTGATCCTCCCACCTGAGCCTCCTGAGTAGCTGGGACTATAGGTGCCACACCACTACATCCTGCTAATTTAAAAATTTTTTTTGTAGAGACAGGGTCTTACTATACTGCTCAGGCTGGTCTCAAACTCCTGGCCTCAATTGATCCTCCCACCCTAGCCTCCCGAAGCACTGGGGTTACAGGTGTGAGCCACTGCACCTGCCTAGAACCCCCCCGCCCCAGGTTTTAAAGGCTGATTTGTGTCCATGGGAGGCAGCTTGCAGGTGTCTTTTGTGCCCCCTGGGATGTAGATGTGGAGCTGGGGAGAAAGGTGGTAGTCAGCGCCTTCTCCAGCCTGGCCCCAGGAACTTGGCTCCAGAACAGTGAGGTCTTTGGAGAAACTAGAGCTGTGGACATGTCCTCATGCTCACCCACACATAGCACGCATGAGCACAGGAATGTGTACAGTTCCAGAGGCTTCAGGGTCCCCTGAGTCTACCCAAAGGCCTCTGAGAACTTCATCATTCCTTTGTTCCCAGGGTTTGCTCCCTCCTCCCACTCCAGAATCAACTCTAAGTCCTTACCAGGGTTCGAACCTCGCATGGTGTGCCCCAACCTCCCCTCTTGGCCCTGTCTCCCACTGCATGTTTGCCACCAGGCACAAAGGATTTGGGGGACGTTAACTGCAGATGGCCTGGAGTCCCACAAAGACACATGAAAGGACTTGGGCCTGTGTCCCTGGCAGGCCTTACCCAGTAGAGCCCCAGACCCCAGCACTTTGTGCAGGGCTAGAAAGCAAAGGGAAAATTCAGAGGACTCAAGATGGCATTAAAGGGACTATAAAAAGAAATAAAGATGATTGTATATACATTCTTTGCATGTGGCATTGAGTAAGAAGTTTTCTAGCAAAAGCTATGATTGTTCCTATTCCACAGAGAACTCCAACCCTTTATGGCATTACTGTCGCCCTCTCTTTTCCTTAAACCAAAAGGCTCTTTGCTCTTTTACCAAACAATTTAGACCTTGTTCTCATTTTTTCACTCGGGATGTTAAAAATGCTCTCAGGAAACAGTTCTACCATTCAGAAATTCCAAATATATCCGTGAGCCTTTATTATTTCTCAAGGTTACAGCACTTTTCCTTGGAAACTATTTGAATTTCAGTAGACTTTCTGCTTTTCATGTCTCTTCTTGCTTTTAAAATGAGTTTTGGTAAATTGAAGTCTCTGAGCTTATTTATTTTGCCAAATTTAGTCTGTCTAAATATGCTTTGTTTTCTGCTTCATCACAACCTCTGAATTTTCTTCTCTTTTTTTTTTTTTTTTTTTTTTTTTTTTTTTAAAGGATTTTAAAGCCCTCCTCCTGAATTTCCTCTGAAAAATTAACTGGGCGAGATACTACAGTGTGTCATTTGTTATCTTCAGCATTAAGCTGGTATTGACATTAAAAAATGAAGCCAGCTGAACATAAAAAGACATCTTTTGGCATCTCTTTTAACAATCTGAACAAAACCTCGAAAGCCATTTCATCTTCTGGTCTCAACTTTGTAAATTAGACCCCTGAATATGCCAAATTTCTGGAGCTCTTTTATCTTTATGTCGAGACACTCCTCCAAAGAGAACTAAATATGTTGGCTGTTGCCAGTAGAAACAAAAGCATGTGTATTCGAGACACCAAGGGAAGAATGCTGTGGGTCTCACTTCTTGCCTGACATTTTGGAGTGGAAAATGACAGCGCTGGCACAGTAGCCTCTCCCATACGGCCAGTGTGTTCACTCCAGACCTACTTCTGTCTCCCAGCAATCTGTCCTGCCCAGGCGCAGTGCAAGCTGTGGAGGCCCAGCTTGGAACTGGATTCTGCAGACAGGCTGCCCGGATACAACTGGGGACCCAAGAGGAGGGACTGTGTCACCACTCTTACTGGGAATAAGAGTACTGCCTAGCCAGGGTGAGCCCATGGGGGGCAGGGTTCAAGGACGTCTAAAAGATGCAAAGAAATCGAAAGACATTGACCCATACCCGAGGGGCATCTGAGTGGACCTTCAAGATGCCCCACGTGCTCTTATCTGGCTGGGTTTGACCAGGTTTGGGGGGAAGCTCCCTGATTTGGGAATCACATGATCTGAGGTCATCATGCTTCCTCCTCTTATAGCTGTGCATCCTCAGGAACATCATTCAACCTCTCTGGACATGAATAATGTGGATAATAATATCTGCTAGACCTCCCTCCGGGTTGCCGTGAAGAGTAAGCAAGTTGATGGTTATAAAACGATTTGGTAATCTGTAAAATGTCAGAGGTGGTGGCTTTATGGCTGTCTGGGACTCTGTGCTAACAGTCCGTGCTCTTGAGAAGGTGTCCTGGCCTCCAGGCAATCAACTTTGGACTTGTGTTTTCTGAGACATTGATTGGGCTTCACAGTTACTTTTTGAGGCTCATTGGCTTGCTCTAGTCTCACCTGTCCACCTGCTTCACCATGGGACTTGGGCCAAACCACTCTACCTGTCTGTGTCTCAGCTACTCCCTCTGGAACATGGATCTGGCACCTAGCTCCACCTATCTCAGGGAGATCCGAAAGAGCCAATCAAGTTCATTTATTTAGCCAGCATATATTGGGGGTCCGCTTTTGCCTGGCACTTAGGGTGGAATCATCAGTAAAATAAAACTCCTGCCCTAGTAGAAGAGACAGACAAATGATCAGTCAGTTCCAGGGCAATACAATTAGGTTACAAAAGAAAAATGGGGGCCGGGCGCAGTGGCTCACGCCTGTAATCCCAGCACTCTGGGAGGCCGAGGTGGGTGGATTGTTTGAGCTCAGGAGTTCGAAACCAGCCTGAGCAAGAGCGAGACCCCGTCTCTACTAAAAATAGAAAGAAATTAATCAGGCAACTAAAAATACATAGAAAAAATTAGCCGGGCATGGTGGCGCATGCCTGTAGTCCCAGCTACTCGGGAGGCTGAGGCAGAAGGATCGCTCGAGCCCAGGAGTTTGAGGTTGCTGAAGCTAGGCTAATGCCACGGCACTCACTCTAGCCAGGGCAACAGAGTGAGACTCTGTCTCAAAAAAAAAAAGAAAAAGAAAAACGGAGACAATGCCATGGAGCCCTCCATGGGCCCTGCACTTAAACAGCAGGATTGGAGGGGGATCTTCTGGCCAACTTAATTTCACCGATGCCTCTACAAAAGAAGCTGTGCTGTGCGCATCTAGGGAGAAACAGCGAAAGCAGGAACGTTCACCCATCTGGCGAAAGGTCAGCCCCTGTAACACACACAGCTATAGGGGGAGAGGTTTCTACACTTCTTACAGTATTCTCAGGCTCATTGTCCAGGGAGTGTCCAAAGTAGAGATGTCCTTATCCCTGTGATGTCACACCTGAACACTTTGCCAACTTGCCCCTTGAAAGTCATTTCTTATCGGGGCCAAAGTGACACTCAGCAGTTACAATGTTTGATAAGGCAGTGGTGAATGATCAACCTGCAGCATACCTGGGACAAGTCAGGCGTGGCCCCAGGTCACCTTGCCTGACTCACCTCCAAAGCTGGTGGAGAGGCCTCCTCCTGTCCTCTGCCTGCAGCTGAGTGGAGGATGTCATCTGGACTGTTATCATATGTAGGGTGGGCAGGGGGCCCTGGACAGGTGGCCATAGCCAGTCAAATTATACAGAAATTCATTCATTCATTCTTCCATTCACTTATTGAATGGAATCAAATATATTAGATGGGCTGGACTTGATGGGGTATAACCAGGAAATAGCAGCTTCTTTTTTTCCCCCCTCCCATCACTGCCCTTCCAACCCACTCTGTCGATTTTCTTTCACTGGTCAACATCTCAGGCAGATCCCATAACTACTCAGTCTCTTTCAGGTATTAATGAAAGTCCTCATATTAGAGTATTTAAAAAGCCCAGTCCAATATGCATTTAAAACAGTTTCCCATCAAATTCTGAGCTATTTCCCCTTCCCCCCAGCTTAGACATGACCCAAGCTCAAGATCTCCCAGTCTGTCTCTCATTATTGCTTCATCTTTTGCCTTTTACTAGCTGCTTCCAGCTCCCAGCCTAGGGCAGAATGGAGAGAAGAGGAAAAGGGAAAGAAGTAAAAATGTCTCTTTCCCCAGCTGTGGCAGCTGTTACCTGGCCACTGGTATCCTCTAAACACAGACACCCAGGTGTGGGTTGTTTTTCTTGCAAGGCACTTCAGCCAGTTCCTTGGATCCCCCTCCCAATTTCCCACCTCCTCCCCATCCTGTCCCTCAAAGTGCCTGGACTTGGAACAGCGCCCTCTCTGGTAGGCTGTCATGGTGCCGCTCCAGCTCCAGTGCCAGTGGGACATCCTACATGGCCATCTAATGTCAGTTCACCTGCCCTGGCAGCGAGGGCCCTTGGCTGGGGACCTATCAGGAGAACTCAAGCTCAACTACCATCCTCAGAGTCCACGTGGCCCATGGAAATACATTACACATATTGTACCAACAAGCTCTGAAGTGTAAGCCTTGCCCAAGAGGTTTTCGTTTTCCAAGATGGTGACAGCCAGGGCAGGACTTCAAGGCCCTGTAGCTCAGCATGCAACGACCAGGAAGGGAGATTTTAGACGCTGCTCCTGGCTGACTCCCCCACACTCTTGAAGCCATCTTTACTTGGTTCAAGGATGGGAAAAGCAGCAGCCCGCTTCAAAAACAGGAAAAGGACTATAAATGCACAATATTTCTTACTAGAAATTCCTTGTAATCAATCCAAAACCATATCTCTATCTGTATTTATATCTGTATCTATCTTTTGTTTTGGCCAACTCTTAACAAGTCCTCCATGGATAGCAAACTGCATCTTTCTTTAGAATATGGGGCCACTTGGCCAGACACGGAGGCTCACACCTATAATCCTAGCACTGTGGAAGGTTGAGGCTGGAGGATCACTTGAGACCAGGAGTTGGAGACCAGCCTGAGAAATAGCAAGACTCCATCTCTACAAAAAAATAGAAGAATTAGCTGGGCATTTTAGATGGTGTGGCACCTGTAGGTCCCAGGTACTTGGGAGGTTGAGGTGAGAGGATCTCGTGAGCCCAGGAGTTGAAGGCTGCAGTGAGCTATGATGACACCACTACACTCTAGCCTGGGCGACAGACCAAGATCCTGTCTCAGAAGAAAGAATATGGGGCCACTTGTTACCCATCTCAGCTTTTATCATCAGCAGAAATTCTCAAACAACAGAAAAATTCACTCATTCATTCATAATATTCAGCAAACATCTATCTAACATGTACCACATACCCAGGGTCATGCCAGGGGGCACCCAGTAAGGAGCAGAACCGACATGGACTCTGTCCTCCCCTACGTACGCTGGGTGAATACCCTGTCTGCTGGATGCTTGAAACCTTTCAAGAGCATCTAAATTTGATGAATCCAACACCCCATCAATTGAACTCAGTTATTCTGCCACTGGTGCATGACTACAAAGACAGTTATAACTTCATGTTTGTAATAATGTTCCCAAATGCTTCAAGATCCTGCAGTGCCTTCGAGTCATCTCTGATAACTTAATCATCAGAATTGTTTTAGTGTTGAGTATATTTTGCTGATATCTGATTCTTTAGCAAGTACAAACTTAATTATGTTTCTATTTCAATACTAAAGAGATGCATGCTCCAAGATGGAGAAGGTTCCCTATAATCAGAATACTTGCTAGATCATATCCCATTATTTGACTAGGCTGGATTCAGAATATGTTCTTGTTTGTTTATAGACTTATTCATAATTCTGTGAAGGGTGTATGTGTATATTTGTGTGTGTGTTTGTAAATGTTTTCCTTTTTTGGTGAATTTTCTTTTATTAGATTGAATTTTCCTGGTATTTTACGTTTCATCCAAAAAATAAAAGTATGTACTTTCCTGGCTTAAATGGATAACTTATTGAAATATTTGATTTAACTTAATTTTTTTTAAAATGGAAAGTCATGTTTTAAAAACACTACTGTTCTTGTCACTGTCAGTCAAAAACATTCAATTTAGAATATCTGCCTTGTTCCTGAAGTTGGATTCTATGTGTTTTGATTTTGTGAGAATTTTTTAATATAATTAAACTTCGGTGTAGATAAAAAGTTTTGATCTTGTATAGGGAAAAACACCAGAGAATCTTTATTATTGCCAAGTATTAGATTTATAAAGTTTTGCATTCTAACCCCAGTTCCCTGATGTAGTAAATAAATCTCGTTAACATTATAAATATGATTTTTCAAGAGCAAAGAACTTCTCCCTCCTTCCTTTGTTATATATGATTTGCAAACCAGTACATAGTCCAAGGGTTGGCAGATAACAATATTTTAAAGGGCATCGAAGTGTAAGAATAACTACATACTTGCAGATGTGTTATGAAATATGCCCCATTAGTCACTTTATATTTGAAAGACAGAAAAATAGGCACCGAGCAACAGCATGCCATCACTCAGGATTAGAGAAAACCCATCTTCATCCAGGAGATATTACCTCCTCTTTGGGGAGCTGTCGAGCTAGTGCATTTAATTGCACAAAAGATCCTCGCAGGGAGACTTGGCTGTCAATTGTCCACATTCATGGTGAATGACAATAATGACATCACCAAAGGGTGGCCTTTGGTGGTGGAGAAGACAGGACTTATTGGGAGCTTTCCAGACAAGCTCGTAAGTCAGGCCTGTGCAGAGAGCGCCAAGGCACCACATGAGAGTTGTGCCTTCCCTTCCAGAATGCCATCACCCTTCCTCCCTGTCTTCCCTCTGAGTGGATTGCTAGGAGGAGCTGGTGCCCCGCTTCTCCCAGGACCCGGAAATAAGGATCTGGTACTTATCCATTTGGGAGTCACCTTCCCCCACCAACCGTGGGGAAGAGCATCAAATGCTGAGCTCACATTAGCATCCAGTCAGACTGAATTTCCAGAAGGTTCTTTTCTCGCAACAATTAGGACAGGAAAGAAGTAACAGAAGGCAAGCAAAGGAGAGGAGGAAGAAAACCTAACATTCCACCCAGGGACAGGTTGCTTGAGGAACGCATGCGGGTGCTTGTATCGGTCTGGGCTAGACAATGTAGGGGAGAGCTTCAGGCCCCCCACCCTCCACCCCACTCTGCAGACATTACCGAACTGGTGTGGTGACTGCTGGGGCTCAGATTGAGGGTACATACCCAGTTCTCAAGCTGCCCCTTTCAGCCAGGGGAGCTGAGCATTCAGGAAATGTACTGGATGCAGGATGTTCTCTCTGTGTCACAGACACTTGGGAGCAGACAGAAGTTCGCAATCAAGTCAACCTCTTGCCTTCAAGTTTTGGTGTCTGTTGGTTGAGTAGGGAAATGTAAAGCTGTGCAGTGGGGAACTGTGTGCTTGGGGGAAGCCAGGCTGGAGATACCAGATGGACTTTCCATTGCTTCTTCTGGGTGGGGGTGGGGGGTGAAGGAGAGCGGGAGAGAAAGAAAGGGTATCCCATTCTGGGAGGCTGAAGCAAGCGAATTGCTTAAGGTCAGGAGTTCGAGACCAGCCTGAGTAAGAACAAGATGCTGTCTCTACTAAAAATATTAATAGAAAAAATTAGCCAGGTGTGGTGGTACTTGCCTGTAGTCCCAACTACTCAGGAGCTGAGGCAGGAGGATCGCCTGAGCCCAGGAGTTTGAGGTTACTGTGAGCTATGGCAATGCCACTGCACTCTAGCCAGGCAACAGAGAGAGCCTTTGTCTCAAAAAAAAAAAAAAGGTATTCATTTGAAATAGATGGTGGTAATGATTGCACAACACCGTGAATGTAATTGATGCCACTAAAAATGATTAAAGTGGCAAATTTTATGTTATATAACAATTTTAAAATGATGTCATATGCCAAAAATCACGAATTGTGCATTTTAAATGGGTGAATCATATGGTATCTGAATTTATTTCTCAAAAAAGCTATTTTTTAAAAATGTTATCCACGAGCAAATGCATGTATGTGTGTGCATGCGTGTGTTGGAGTGCACACACCCATGCTGGCAGGAGACAGTTTTGTTTCCCAGTTAATCTACTTTGGACAGAAACTGTCGGAGTGAGGCCTGGGCCAGGGTGGGGAGGAGAACTGCAACTTGCGTGTCCATTGTTCACAGGTGCCCTGGAGGGAGGGAGAAAGAAGCAAAGTATGACAAATGCTAAAATAATACCATGATATTGCAGAGTTCACGTATTTTTTAAGGGGGAGTATTCGCCACAAATTCCACACCTGTTTCCGCTTTCTCCATGCACTTCGTTTACAAAGTCAGGCTCGTAAAGGCTGTGGCATGAATGATCAAGCTGAAGCTCCTGTTTTCCCCTTGAAATACACTATTGTGCTTAGGAATGCAGCACATTTCTTTTGGTTGTGCCGGGCGCCAGAGTCCTTTTTCCTGGAAGCACACCTCCAATGCCAAGGGGGCGTGGTGTGGTGGAGGTCATGGCTAGGGCTGGGTCAAAGACCTGCCTCCCTGCCCAGGAGACCTTGAGGGGTCATCACTTGGGCTTCTTTGGCCATAAAATGCAGATGATAATACCTCCCTTGCCTTTTCCCTAGAGTAGCGTGAGAAGCAAAATCCAAACAAGATAACACGTGAAAGCGTTTAGTAAACTGTGAATCACTGTCTTAGTGGAAGCTCTTTTGGATGCACTTAATAGAAACCCAATCAAGTAAGCAGAAAGGACGTCACCGAGCTGAAAGGAGACTGGGATGCCTCGCAGAAATCATGGCAGGAGGAGAGGCTGGGTCCAGAAGCTGGGTGTGGAGAGCTGGGAAGACAGGCAGCTCACTCCACGTGACTTCTGTCTGCTTATCTGTCTACTGTCACCTCTCTCCCTCCCTCCCTCCCTCTGTCTCCAGAGAGGCCTTTGTTGTTCCTGCTTGCAGGACCAAGCAAGGCCACCCCCTGGCTCCTGCAATTACATACCCTACATTCAAGCTGTGAGCCTAGACTTTCACGTCGAGTCCTAAGCTGGTTCAGCCTGGGCTGGGTGTGCATGTCTTGTCCAGCGAGTCATGAGTGTGGGCAGGGGCCACACAGGATAAGCTTGGCCATCCTTTGTCCATCCCTGTGGGTGTGAGCTGGGCAGGAACCAGGAGAGGTGCCTTCTACAAACATGTGGCAACATCTAGTGATATGATGGCAACAGTCAGGGGAAGAGGAAGATTTGATTTTGAGAACCTCCTTTCCTGGTGTCCCCATCTTTGCTGCCTTCTGCGAGTTCTATCATGTCAGTTCCGAGGAGGCTGGGCTGGCTGCTGCTGGGCAGTGTGGCCAAATAAAGTGAAGGAAGGGAAGGCTGGAGGGCCCTGTCAGGGAACAGGGCTAGGCCACTGGGGCACCTTGGGGGCCCTGAAGCCACCTTGCAGCTCCTCTGAAATGGTGAGCAGGCTGTTCTGCCTGTGCCAAGGGGTCCGTGTTGCTTTCTCACAAAATGTATTGCAGATGACAGTGGTTACAAGGCACAGAAACCCATCTCAAGCTAGCTTACACAAGAAGGGACACTATTCTGGGGCTGCTTTTCCAGATCCCCCTGTCCTTTCCCTCCTGCTGCCCTTTGAGCCACTCCACGGTTTCCAGCTCTCCGCCCAGACGGGCGTGGGGGGCCGGCATTGATCTCCCCATGAAAGGGCAGTGGGCAAGATGCTGAACTAATGGCTGATGATTTTTTCCCCTTCTTTTTCTTTCATTGCCTGTGGTCTGCAATTACCCATTCCCTTCTTGGCCTTCATAGCTGTGCGAGGTGAGCAGGTGTTGAGAGCAACTTTGTTCTTTTAGAGTCAATCTCATTACATGGAGAACATCCAGCTCTCTCTGTGTAGCTGGCAGCTCCTCCAAGGCCAGACCACTGGGCAGGGCTCCCAAGAGCAAGGCTAGCCTCTTTGGTGTCATGAGGGGATAGGCCAGGCCTGCCTGTCTCTTTCTCCCAGAGTAAGCTGCTTTTCAAGCAGTTGTACAGACAATTGAATGCCTCCGACAGATTGTAATTCTGTAAGGTAGCAACTCTACAACGCTTGCAGAAAAATAAAAACTCCAAACTAAGGGCTCTTCTTTTATCCCCCTCAATTCTAGGCCATCCTTCAATCTCTCCTCCGTCCTCATCTGCTAGTGAGTACAGACGGGCCAGTGACTGACTATGGCCAGTAGACCTGTCCCGCCTGTGCTATGGATGGTTCTGGTTATGGGAAGGACAGGTGGCACAGTGAAGGGAGTCATGCCGAAGACCCAGGCCTTGTCCTCATCCAGAGCTTAACTGGGCAAACAGATCTCTGTAGGATTTAACCCTTAAGGATTAGCCCTTAAGCCACAAAGGTAAACAAGTACGTGATGACATTCATGGCTAGTTATTTAATAATAATAACTAGCATCTGTTCCTGGCGCTGCTCTAATCAGTTTACATTTGTCAATTCACACAGCAAATAAATGATAGAGCCAGGATTTGAACCCAGATAGTCACTACAAAAACTTCCTCCCACATTATCTGCCTCTCACAATGCAAACAGAGCACTGCAGACAGAATGCAATCAGTCTTTGCTCTTGCTTACTTGTGATAATTTACACGATTAACAGATACCATTAGGAAGAAGAAATATTTTAACTATCTAACCATTGGAAAAGCAAGCTTTAGAGACTATAAAAACGTCATGACCTATCTGAAGCTCAGCAGTCAGTTTGCAATTCTGCTAACTGCCCACGAGAGTTAAACCGGCCGGCCGTTCTCATTGCTGTTAAGGTAGAGGGGCGGTGACCTTGATGTGCAGGTGGCGAGAGGGCGGGTCATTATTTAAGCAACGTGATCTGACAGGGGGCGGGGGGCGCTGGAAAATGAACAAAGGTGTGAATTATTCCACAGCTGCTCACCCTGACGTGTATTGTGACTTTCAAATCTGTGAACATATGGAAATAGCTGGAAGCATAAAATAACAGTTGGAAGTATGTAGACTTAAGGAAAAAACCAGCCACTCCTGTATCTCCCCACGTCGCTTCCCCACAGAATGCTGCTGTCCTGCGAGCCTTTTGCACTCCCAAATCTGAAGCAAGCCCAGGACCAAATGTCCCCTTTTCTTCAACTCATCCCCCTCCACACATGGGTGTGTAGCAGAAGTTAGTATTTTGGTTCTTGACTATGGCATTTTTATGTGCTGTGCCCTTCCACGGTTTTTGTTGGATCTTTTAAAATTCCATTTCATCGTTTTACGTGGCTGGAAATATTGGGATGAGATTTTGTTTGGGATCCATGGTGACTTTGGGAATGCAGGCCAAGGGCTGCTTCTCTTGCCAATTAAGGAGCCCTATTGTGTGCTAGGTGACACCCCCCAGCCCTGTCGTCCAGCAAACTGCACATCTTCCCTCTCTTCTCTGAAACCTTGGGGAGCACCCTGGTGGTGATGACCACCCCCTTCCCTGTGCCAGGAGCTGACGTGTGCTTAGCCTTTCCAGCTTTCCAGTTACATGCTTTGTCTTCTAATCTGTAAGACTCTGAAGCTTCAGAGCATGTTTTCTTTGTTATCCCCTTCCTCACTCCACCAGCAGTAGTGCTTGAGCACCTCCTCTGTCAACACACAGGGTCATCTCTGTCTGCTCCCTGCCAAGCACACAACACCTTGGATCACAGAGGAAGCCTTCACTGCTTTCAGAGACATCCCTGGATCCTCTCCTTCCCTAATCAAGCTCACTTGGGAAATAGGGGCACTCCTAGAATGCAAGCAGCCTCACCCCTCGGAGGCGGAGGCCTGGAGGTCAGTTTCATGGCTACACTGAGGCTCCCAGGTGCCTGCTCCTTTATGTAACGAGCTAGCCCAGAAGGACCAGTCCAGGCAGCACCTTCTTGTCTGAAAACATCTCTCCAGAAGCCCCATGCAGAGAGTGCTAGTTTCCTATCCGAGATCCACCCTCGCCTTCTTTCTTAGTAACAGAGCCCCGGTGTTATTCTAGTTAGCATGTGTACAGTGAAAAGACCGCTTCCTTGCTTCTCTTGCAGAAGACGAAGACAGAAGTTGGGTGGGATTTCCAGGAAAGCCTTGTTTGTCATTCCATTCCTCCTGCCTCCTGTTGTTTGGGATATGGATGTGATGGCTGGAACTGCAACAGGCATATTGAAGCTATGAAGAAAAGACTAAAAGAATCACAAGTCTCGGCCCTGATTTTCTTGAGCCACTAAACTAATGCCAATACTTACCCATGTTTGCATTTCTTATGACATGACAAAAGTAAACATCTTCATGTGTTTAAGTCAGTTGTTACTAGCAGCTGAAAGCAATTCCTAACTGATACACTGCATTAGAGAGAAGGCAGTTCAGTAATTTCTCAAAGGCTCTTTTTTTTTTGGAGACAGAGTCTCGCTCTGTCACCCTGGCTGGAATGCAGTGGTGTCATCATAGCTCACTGCAACCTCAAATTCCTGGGCTCAGGCCATCCTCCTGCCCCAGCCTCCCAAGTAGCTGGGACTACAGGTGCATGCCTGGCTAATTTTTCTATTTTTAGTAGATATGGGTCTTGCTCTTGCTCAGACTGGTCTGGCCCCTGAGCTCAGGTGATCCTCTTGCCTCAGCCTCCCAGAGTGCTAGGATTAAAGGCATGAGCCACCGCGCCCGGCCGCTGCTCAAAGGCTTTGGTGACAGGGAACTGAGCTCTCCCGAAGCCACAGTTCTCAGAAATTCTTCCCTTGCCGACAAGCCGCAGAGCCAATCTTCTCTGAGTTAAGTAACATTCTTTTTGGTGTTCCCAAATTAAACTTCTTCAGTGAAAGTGAAACACGAAAGCCACCACAGAAGCAGTTTTAGGAAAGCAAGTCATCATCTCCCTTTGACGTGTGGTCACCTGCGAAAGTGTTGCTGATGCCATGCCCGAGAGCTACGTGTCGCAGTTCTCCAACATCTGGCCGCTGAGCCGCTGCTTGCTTTTTTAAGCACAAGTAAAACTGAGCATTCAAATGTTCCCGATTTAGTCTCCTAAGCATTATGTTGGGCTCCTCTACCTTGGCCTACAGCTGCCAGCAATTCAAAGCTCTCTCTCATACAGTGATTTTCAGTTTTTTTAGCCTGTGAATTCTCTTCATCTCCAACTGTGAGGAAGTCACGTTGGAGGAATTTTTCTAGAGGCAGCCACTGTGGTGTCTTACCAAGGCTGGGTGTCCAAAAGCTTTCTCTGGGGCTGAGGTGGAGGTGGGAGGGTCTTCCAAAGAGGGCCCTTTGGAAGCGCCTTTTCCTCTCTGCAGCCAGGCCCTTGTTGAAGCCAGTTCAACTCGCGGTGGTGCTGTGGCGCTGCAGGGCTGCAAAGCCCCGTGCTCTTTCTCCTTCACACCTGCACGGGGCCAGAAGCTGGCCAGTGGCAGGCGGGACTCTGAGCAGGTGAATTCCCTTCTTGAAGCCCATTGTGTGAGCCCCTTCATCTCCTGTGGAGGCTACATAGGACCCGAGGGCTCTTAGGCCACCCGCTGCCTCCCTCTGTCCTTCCTCCTGCTTGGCCCAGGTTAGCACTGCCTTCTGCAAGGAAAGTGTGCAGAGAGCATCAGCACTCGAAGGGCCTTCAGAGGTTGCCTCATCTCACTTCCTAGTTTGACATGTGGGTATACTGAAGTCCATGGCGGATCGGAGACCTGGCTCAGGTCATGTCACTAGTTAGTGGCCTAGCTTTGAGTCCTGACCCTAGACCAGCATGTTTGGCACAGTAATAGATTAAAGCTAATTCTTAAAGCTTAATTAAATAGCATTTACTATGTGCAAGGCACCATTTTACCATATATATATACACATATATTAGTGTATATATATAATCATTCCCATTTTATGCATAAGGAATTTAAGACACAGAAAGGTTAAGTAACTTGCCCAGGGCCACAGGTAGTAAGTGGCAGAGCTGGGATTTGAACAGGCAGTCTGGCTCTGTTCTTGACCTCTACACTATACTGATACACTAATGCTCGCTCTGTGACATTGCCCTTTGTTCACAAGGCAGGTAAGGCGCACAAGGCTGCTGCAGTCAACACAACTGAGGTCAGATGGAGAATCACAGACTGGCAGGGACACTAGGGGTCTTCTCTGCCTCAAGAACCTCACCGCCTCCATGCGTCTATGTCTTCTCCATCCTCCCAGGCTTTGGGGCTCCGGCTACCTGTAATTGGGCAGTTGAGAGGATATGATCATCAGGTGATGTGAACCCCGAATCACCCAACCCTCATCTATGTGTCTTTGCTGAGCACCACGTGCTGGATTTCAGCTCCCATTGTGTGCCAGGTGAGTCTTTCATTGTTTGCCGGGAATGGTCTTGCAGGGTTGGTGTGCTCCTTGTCCAGGCTAACCCATTATAAACAACAAAGCAAAATTGTTAGGAGTTTTTCACATGCATTAGTAATACATACTACTTTTAGAAAATTTAGAAAATACAGAGAAGAAAATGGAAAAGTCCTCCATAACCTATTACCTAGAGATAAGCACAAAGGCCTTTGGAGGTAAATCTTCCGCCTTCCTTTCTGCCTCAGCGCTCACTTCACATGCAGCTAGATGGGATCCGTGGGGGGCCCAGGCACTGACCCCCAGCAATGGTTTACTTAGGGGCAGGGGGAGGGGCGGGCCGGCTTCACGTTTGGATTCCGGGCTGGGGCCAGTGGAGAGGCTGGTGGAGCTGGCTCTGCCTCAGGGCTGGGTGGGCCTGGCAGAGAGGGGCCGCCCCCACAGCGAGGCCTTCAGGAGGGTCAGCTCCCTCTGGGGAGTGAAGGGAGGGAAGATGCTCATTGTCAACAGTGTGTGGAAGCTGCTGTTTTCCCTCTCGGCACCCCTGTCGCCCAGCGGGTCCTGCGTGGGAGTTGACGGGAGGCGCTACCACGGGGCCGCACGCCCGCCAGCCCGCTGCCTTCGTATTCCTTTTCAGATTTCCTAATTCTAAGTCTATATTTAGTCTTTTCTGCACTAGAACACACATGATAGTTAAATATGAAATCTGAGATGTCATGAACCAGCAGCCTCCTATTCCGTGTGAAATGTGTGCAGAAGCGTAAGGAGCGCTCGCTGCTGCGAGGAACCCCTGAGGTGCGGCGTCGCCATCCCTCCTCATTCTCCAGATTGCGCAGGGGAGCCGCGGGAAGGCGGTGCCGGCCCAGTGCGGGATGCTCCCCTGCTGGCTCAGCTCGCCCCAGGCAGCCCCTGCTGGGTTTCTGTTTATTTTGCAATTGCCACTAGAAGCAGACTCTTGGGGATATTTTTGCTTGGGGGCTGAGAATTTACATTTCAGAACTTCTTCCTCTCCTTAGAGCACCAGGTTCCGTAAGGAGGGTTTGCAAACAGCTCTCAGCGCTCTCTCTGACGACACTCTTGGTGACGGTCCTCGCTGATTTCATCATCCACAGACGTGATCCTCCCAATCCTCAGCCTCCCAGGTCCTCTACGTGCTCTTCTCCGGTGATCTCGTCCCTCACGGCATCTTGGCCCTCCCGTGGCCATGCCCTTGACTTTCTTTGTCAGGACCAACAACTGTGCTGTCTCCACAGCCTCAGTTCCGAAGTCCCACTGCCCTATCACAGGTCCCCTTCCAGCCCTTTCCTCTGCCACCTTTCCTCACTGCCACCTGCAAGCCCTTCCTGTCCACCCACATAGACGTGGTGGTCTGGCCCTCATCCCTCCCTTCAATACGCAAGAAACTCGCCGGCCCCTCTCTCCTCGGTTGTCCCTTCCTGGCAGAACCAAATCCTGGCTGCTCCTCCCGCGCCCACCCCGTCTGCACCAGCCCTGCTGGGTGCGGCTGCCCCGTCTCACTCTAAGTCCAGCCTGCAGCCGGCTCCCTGGTACCTGCCTGGCACTCCCATTTTGTTTCCCCAAACCGTTTATTCTCCCACTCTCAGAACAGTGACATCACATTTTCTTCTTCCCCCTCAAACCCTCAACATTTCCTCCCCATCGTTACTCTGAGCTGATGACCCCACTTCCTAATTCACTAGATGACAACAAGTTCCCCATCTTCCTATCACCACCACCCCCCACCCCCGCCTCCATCTGCACCTACCCGCTCTGCCTGTCCTCCCAGTACAAATGTGGGCCTCCCCAGCCCTGCCAGTGCCACTCGAAGTGTGGGCCTGAATCCCGACTGGCCACAGCATCCCCTGGGAGACGTCAGAAGTACAGTGTCTCCAGCCTCACCGCAGGCCTGCTGGATCACTCTCTGGGGCAGGGCTCTCTGGGGAATTCTTACCCACCATGGAGTTTGAGAAGCACTAAGATAGGTCCCCTTTTCTGTCGCCTGCTCAAGGATAGCCCTCCATGGTTGTCCCCTCTCTCCTGCATCATCACACTTTTCTGTCTCTGCCCAATCCTTTCCTTATCATACGTACGAGCTGGAAACAAAGCAATCTCTCTAGATCCCAAATCCCACTTTAGCTACTACTCCATGTTTCTCCTTCCCTTTTTTCTCTTGAACTCCCTTCAGTCAGTCTTTGGTTTCTACCAACCCCCAAAACTGCTCTTGCCAAGGTCGCTGTAGCAGAAACTGCTACGGCTAGGTGGTCACCAGACCGATTTCTCTTCCAGGGCACACAGCTAAATGACCTTTCCCAGTTACTTTTCATCTAAATGAAGCCCAGTGACTAGTTCCTGCCATAAGAGTGGGAGGTGAGTGGAGGGCAATGTGCCACCTTCAGGTGGAAGCGTTTGAACGTGGGTGTGCTTCCACATGGTCTGTCCCTTCCCTTTGCAAGGTGACCACAGAGGCCACACCAAAGATGGAAAGAGCGTGGACCCCAAATCGCCACATAGAAGCCATCTGCCAAATACTTGACTGAACTGAGACACGAATGAGAAATAAGCTTTTTATTTGATTACGTTATTGATTTGGGGGTTGTTTGTTAGAGAAGTGAGCCTGCCATGGTAAAATTATGTTTCTAAATCCAATAGTCAATGCTCAGTTATTATCACGTGACCAAATAGCAGCATTTGGCGAAGTTGATCAATGATTCCTTCTTGAGATATTTTCTTCACATATTCTCTAGGCCTTTTTTTTTGTTAAACTGTTTTTAACTCTAATTCTTTAACTCACTTTAGCATCCTTTGCTCAGTCGTCTTTGTGTAAGATTGCCCGAGGGCTCAGTACTTAGTACTCATTCTTCTGTTACTAGCAACCTCATTCTTGGTTTTAAATACCTCCTCTACAAGGCTGATTCCCAAGTTTATATCTCTAATCTGGACACTACTAGACATCTCCATGTGGTATCTAATAGATCCTCACACTACGTGATAGTGTGGGGATGCCAAAACCATACTCCCAGTGCCTTTCAACCTGTCCACCACACCCTTCCTCATCCCAGTAAGTGTTAACTGTGTCCTTCCAGCTGCTTAGGGCACAAACCGTGGACTGATCCTTGCCTCCATCGCTCATTTCCCACATTCTATTATTATCAAATTCTATAGGTCTTACCTTACCAATATCCACACCCTCATCTCCTCCTTATGCTCCCACCACCACCATCTCTTGCTGGGGCCATTGCACCCTCCTGTCTCCCTGCTCACATTGTCCTGCCTGCTTTCTGTTCCCCATAGAACAGCCAGGATGCTCTTCATACACATAAATTAGATTAGCTCACTTTTCTCTACCAAACCCCTCCCACTATTTTCCCAGCTCATTCAGAATTAAAACCACAGTCTTTAAGATGGTTCCCAGGCCTGACACTCTCAGGCTCCCTGCTACCTCTCGGGCTTCAGCTATTTTGACCCTCTCCTTGACTCAATCCATTCCTGTAAGACTCTCTTCTTTGCTGTTTGAAGCATGCCCTTACCTGCCATATACTCACCCAGGTAATGACAGCTCACTCTCCCTTACTTCCTTCACATCTCTGGTCCAATTTCCCTTAGCAGCATGGCCTTCCCTGATATAACTCATGCCCACCCACACCTACGCTCCCTGTGCCTCTTGGCATCTATCACTGCTTATTTGTTTATTGTTTGTCTCCTCCCATCAGAATGCAAGAAGGGCAGGGACTTTGTCTTGTTTGTTCTGTGTCCTCAGAACATAGAATGGTGTCAGGCACACAGTAGGCACTCAGTAAACATTTATAGGACGAATGAAAGAATGAAGAGCTAAATGGGCCGGCTGCAGCCTCCTTGGCTTAGGTGAGGAAGCAAGTTTTGCCAGTTGAGTTTGCATATGTGCTTCATTTCCGGTGAATCTAGAGTCCTTTCTTGCTCTCCCAGTGAATTTCATCTCAAGGATCTTGTCTTCAAAGCCTCATGGCTTTGAAGGCTTTGGGCTGTCCTGGGTGTCCTATCAACCTTCTCAAAGAGTTGGCCTTGCAGATGCTCGTTGAGGTCATACGTGAGTCTCCATCACACACTCCTGCTCGTGAGGCTCCTGGACCCTGTTTTACACTGTGGGAATGGCTGACCCCACCTGCTAACATCTGACCAGGAGCACAAAGGACAGTGTCAGGTTCTACTTTTACAAAAGTTCAGAAAAGAAATCTTGAAAGCATCAGAAGAGAGGATGGAAGTTTGGAGGCCTGGTCAGTCAGGATTTTTTTTCTTTTTTGAGATGGAGTCTTGCTATGTTGCCTAGCCTGGTCTCAAACTCCTGGGCTCAACTGATCCTCCCACCTTGGCCTCCCGAGTAGCTGGGACTACAGGCGTGTGCCACAGTGCCCAGATTCAGTCACAGGATTCTTAAGGAGGGATGAGCAAAACTGGGCAGGTGGCTGAGGAGGTGCTGCTTCCTGGCACCCCCACGCTCTCACACCATCCGTGGGAAAGGTTGTTGGAACCAGAAAACACACAGGCTTGGTTGATGAAAAGCCTGTTTATTCCTAGTACACTGGACACTTTGTTCAGGAATAGTTCATCCATTTGAAAATATTGTCCTTGTAATGGTGCCAAGGTCGTTGCCTGCTGGGGTTATCAGCACTGCGTGTGCCAGCTCTGACTGGGGTATTTTAATAGGTGTATCATTTCCCTGCCAAAGTGACTAAAGAACATTGAATAGTTAATTTGTATTCAATGCTCTGTCTTCATGCATTCTTAATATTCAGTTTTTGTTGGGACTTTGAGAGAAAAAGAGAAAGAAATGAATGAATAGGTTAGGATACAATGAACTGCTTTAAAAAGGAATTTTAAGTGGCACTGACTTACTCTGGAGTTCTTATACCCATTTGATAATAACAATATAGCTATGCAAAGCATTGGAGAGTTTTCAAAAATTTTTTTATATTCATTCTCTCCTTTGATGCTCAAATCAACACTGTAAGGTAGGGTGGTGGGTCCTCTATTTTAGGTGAGAAAACGAAGGCTCAGGGAAATTCAATGGCTTGTGCCAAACAAGGTCAAAGAATTAAGCATGGTGGAAGCATTTAGAGTCAAGTCTCTCAATGCCTAGGTTTAACTGTGCCCATCCCATTGTGCTGAGCCAGGCAGGGGCAGGGGGTACATGGCGGGAAGGATCTAGCTGGGTTTGGTCAGAGACCCTTGAAGTCTAGAAATGAATGTGAGTGAAGAGCAGCGTTGTTATTAGCAATAGCCCTCCATGTCAGCCAACACAAGGTAATAAAGGTTTCTCACCTTGAAAACTGTGTGAAGACCCTGCCTGCTGAGTGGACGATGAGCATCCACTGGGGTGTGGCAGGACCTGGCGCAGGCAAGCATCTAATGCCAGAGCCCCATGGCACTGTGGGAAATCTCTCCCCTGGGCTTCAGGAGACCAGAAGAGTTCTATGCCAGCTCCACAGTACGTGGGTCCATTGTATGACCTAGAGCAAACAAGGTCTATAATCTGTAAGGCAGATTTGATCACATCTGATCATGCCCCCCCCCTCCGCCCGATATTCATGGCCAAGTTTTACTGCAATGTAGCAATGGCTGGAATAAAAAAATAAAAAAACAGGCTCATCTAGTTTGTGAATGCCACAAAGCTGGACAGTATAGCTTATAATGACAAATGATGGATGAGGTTTCTAGAAGATCTTGAGACTGCTTGGAACATTTAGATGAAAACTCTAAGGTAAATGGAAGGAATTGTATTTGGGTTTAACAATAACTGCACCAGTGACAGCATTTGTTCTTGATCCACATCTTGTTCACTCATAGGAAGATTTTAGGAAATCTGAATACACATATTTGGGCTGGAGACATTTTAGGGGTTTTCACTGACTCAAGGCTCAATATGAATGGGGATCGACAAAGAAGTTAGCACAACCATGGGCTCTCCAGACGGAAGCGTGGGGTCTAGAAGAAGGACCCACCTTGGGTTTGCATGCACGGCCAGGTGAGCATCGGGCTCCACAGCAGTGACAAACTGGAGCCAGCATATGTGGCTGGGAAATCATGGTCTATGTCAGGGCTTATGTGGCCTGTAGAGGGGAACACCCGATTGGGCGACATGATGGTGGTTTTCACATAGTTAAATGGTCAGGAGGACGAGGAAGTGCACAATGTACGTGGCTAGCTGCAGGGCCAGAGCTAGGCCAGTGAATGGAAACTAGACAGAGGCACTCTGCTGGGCTCTGCGTACGCAAAGATCGTGAAGGCATTTGGTCCTATTGCTCCAATCCTGGGTTATGCACCTTTGCTGGGAGGTGCAGCTGACTTTCCTGATTCCAATTCCAGACCTTCCACTCCCTCTTGTGCACAAAACCCTTGATCAGACACTGTCCTCTTCTTCCTACAGGGAACGGTCAAAACTCATGTTTTTCAGAGGCCTCTGCAGCCTATGCCCATTGTGATTGTGGAGTTTTAGCTTCTCTTGGCCCTGTGGAGGGAGGGTGGATTTTAGAAAGATCCCTGTTCAGCCACTTGCTGCCACTGTGACCTTGGGCAAAACCTTTGGCTCCAAGTGGTGTATGGGCAACGGTGGAGGGGTGACAAGGAAACTCGAGTGGGTTTGTTAGAACTAGGAGCAGTAAGAGAATCTGAAAGAGCTCCCTTTCTTAAGAAGGTACTTGACTACCACCAATCAATTCAGAGAGGCTTCAATGACTCTTAAGAGGATTAAGCTGCTGGACTTCAGTGAAACTTTTGTGCTTTTGTTCGCCCGAGTGGAAACCCTTGACACGTGTTATACACAAACAACACTTGGGGTGGAACAAGAGCTTTACAATGATCTGTCTCGTACCCATAATACAATTCAGCATCTCTTTAGAGCTTCAGTCTATCAAATGTTTTCAAAATATCTCATTCAAACTTCGGAATCACTGAAGTGCTTGAAAAAAAAAACCCTCATATTTTAAGATTTCTCTAGCAGAAGCATCACCAGCAACCTCAACAGCCATTCAAAGAGATGTAGTCTCCAGATCTGTCACCCTGTGACTCTCCTCCCTCTATTATGGAACTCTTCTTAGAAGAGATATTGCCTGGAAAGAGGCAAAGCAGACACCATTAGCCTCATTTGCAGCTGAGGAAATTGAGACTCAGAGTGGCGAAGTGACTTTTTCAGAATCACAGCAGTAAATGGTAGAGTTAGGAAGCTAAGCCTGATCATCCTACTCTTGTCCTGTTGAGATAGCGAGAGCAAAGGAAAACGTGGCAAGCACACAGCAGTGTGGAGGAAGTGGGGTCACAGTCCTAGAAACAGGATCATGCAAGTGGCCTTGGGGGACCAGAAGAGGAAGCCTGTGGTCTTCCGAGTACCTTTATGTGATGAGGTTTTAGACACAGGTTTTGGCATTGGACATTTGCCCTTGTAGTTGTCCAGCATCCACTTACTTTTCTTCTGTTAATCATGCCCCAACTTCCTGTTTGGAAACTACCTCTGACCTCGTTCTCAGTCCATGGGTTTCTAGAGGAGCTGAATCTACCCCTGGCTCCAGAATCAAGAACCTGATCTGGGCCTGAGCTAATTAATTCATCAAATTTACCTAGGCAAAGTGATTGGCTCAAGAATAGGCAGTGACCCAATTAGAGCCAATAGGACTTATCCCAGGTATTCCAGAGCAAAGACATTCATTTTCTGCTGGGTGTGGACCTGGAAGGTGTAGTTTCTGGAGTTGCTGACAGCCATCTTACGGTCATGAGTCTGTTTGAGAACGGCTTCAACAAATAGGAAGTAGAGCAGAGAGATAGAGATAAATTGGATCCTGATAAACTTTATTTGTATCTTGTATACAATTTTTTAGTTATATGAGCCAATACACTTTTTTTGTTTAACCCAATTTGGGTCGTATTTTCTCTCAATTCCAGACAAACGGACTTGTTTCAGAAAGTAAGATTTTTAACTTTACATAAACAGTGTTCAGAGTTAAAGTTTACCATATAGATTTCTTACCATGGAACTTCTTTTTTATAGAATTGTGTTAGGAAAGCTTGAAAAGGGCTTCTATTTCTGACTGCAGTGGAGTGGCTGGTATCAGACTACCCTCCTATCAAGAACAACCATAGCTGGGCATGGTAGCTCGTGCCTGTAATCCCTGCACTTTGGGAGGCCAAGGCAGGAGGATCACTTGAGGCCAGGAGTTAGAGGCTGCAGTGAGCTATGATTGTGCCGCTGTATTCCAGCCTGGGTGACAGAATGAGACCCTGTCTCTGAAAAAAAAATTTTTTTCTTAGTTAAAAAAAAGAAGAACCATAAAAGCTTTACTTAAAAATCCAGCTTTTTGACAGCATGGAGATATGTCAAGGCAGCCAGGATTGGAGGGGACAGGATTTCTGAAAGAATGAAATAAAATTCCAATCAAAAGCCCAGATTTTGTGGAAAGTGTCATTTTAAAATTTATATGGAAAGGTAAAAGTCTAAGAATAGCAAAGTCTATCTTGAAGAAGAAAAAACATTTTCTTAATACTACCAAATATGAAGACTTATAAATCTATAGCAATTGAAACGACGATATTGCCTCAGCCATAGACAAATAGTCCACTGGAAGAAAATAAAAAATCCAAACCAAGAAATATACAGTCATTTGATTTTCAGCAAAGGTGTCACTGCAATGTAATGGGGAAAAGATGGTTCTTTTCAATAAACAATGTGCTGAGTCAGTTGGAAACACATTTGAGAAAAAATGAACTTGACCCCTCCCTCACACTATACATAAAAATCACTTTCAGATAGATTATAGACCTAAATGTGAAAGGTTAAAGCTTCTAAAAGATTGCATTAAAGAATATTTTCATGGCCTTGCTATAGGGACTCATTCCTTAAACAGGCCAGAAAATGCACTAAGTATCTTAAGGGAAAATTTCCCTTCAGTAAAAATTTCCATTCGAAATATTGAAAAATTAGCCAATTGACTGAATTGGGCTTCATTAAAAATAAAATTTTTGTTTATTAAAAGAAACTTCTAAGTGAATGGAAATACAAGCCATAGAGTGGGAGAAGATACTTGCTATGCATATATTGACAATAGACTTGTATCTAGACTATATAAAGATTTCCCATATATTCGTAAGAAGACCACAGTCAGCTGATTTTTTTAAAATGGGGCCAAACACTTAAACTGCCCTTCACAAAAGAGGATCTCTAAGTGGCAAACAAATATACAAAAAGATGTTCAGCATCATTAGTATTGGGGAAATACAAATTAAAACCATAATGAGATACCACTTTACATGTGCTAGAATGACTAAAATTTAAATAATGGTTAGTACCAAGTGTTGAAGATTTAGAGGATCTAAAACACTCATACATACACTGCTGGTGGGATACAATGAGTACAAAGTTTGGAAAACTAGTGATGTCTAGCAAAGCTGAATGTTTCTTATGATCGTCAATTCTACCCCTAGGGATTCAACAGTAGATTTTTCTTTTTCTCTTTGTATCTTCTGCAGTTTTTGCTTTGTGAATTTGTTGCTGTATAATTTACCACATGTCTATTACAACTGCTAGATCTTCACTGTAGTTTATACCTTTATTGTTCTAAAACATCTTGCTTTCTCTTGCTTTATGCTTCCCGCCTTAAATTCAACCTTGCTTGATTTGAGGAATGCTGATTCCTCTCTTTGTTGTTGTTGTTGTTGTTATTTGCCTTTCTTTTGTATATATTTGCCAACCCAGCTGCCTCCAGATCTTCAGTACTTTAGTGCAGCCAGGCCCTGTCTGCCTTGTGTTGACCTCACTCCCAGCTGGTGAGACCCGCTCTTGACCTCTGGTACTCATCTCTTACTACAACTGGTAGGAAAAGTCCTTCCCCTCCTGCATTCTGCTCTTTGGGCAGATGCCCCAGCAAGGTGTCTTAGAGCCCTAGTGATACCAATTTGTCACCCAGATTTTCCCATTTCAAAGTGCACAGCCATCTCGAGGTGTCGCTCCATGAATTAGTATTACACGTGTTTTGGGACAGGATTTGTCTTAAGAGTTTTATAGAGCTTTGCCTTGAAAGAATATGTGAACGTGTTGGTTTGCATTTTGAATGCTGTTACACTCGGAAGGGCGTCTCTGAAAG
>NW_012149174.1:4668871-4672539 GCF_000956105.1 Propithecus coquereli
TAGAATGCCCTTCCCCTTCCTCTCCACCTGTCCAAGTCCTAGCTGTCCTGCAAACCCCATCTCAGTCCCATCTCTTAGAGAAAGCCTCCTGGATGATACCAGCCCTTCAGAATTGCTCCTTCCATTGCACTCAAGGCTGCTTTTTCCCCCTAGGATTATCTTGGATGCGGGTAACAGAAAATCCAGTTGAAAATAGCTTAAACCATGAGGAAAATGTCTCCTATAACAACAGGTCCAAAGGCACTGTGGTTTCAGGGTTGGTTAACTCAGAGATTCGACCATGTCATGAAGGACCCATATTCTTTCCATCTTTCCATTATGTCGACTTCAGTAAGTTGTCCTCTCCCCTTGTGGTTGTGAGATAGCTGCTTCCTAAATGTACCCAACAGGATCAGTGGCTGATGGGAGAAGACGTTGGACACCTTTGAAAGGGGAAGAAAACCTCCCCAGAGGCCACTGGCCAGAATTGCATCCACTGTGCATCCTTACACAAGAAAGGGAATGAAAGTCCCATGAGGGGCTTGGATAAAGCAAGATTCTCTCCCTGGAGCAGGAGAGGGGCCCAGACTCCCTTAAAGCACATAGGCAACCCAATTTCTGAACAGAACTGCAGAGTTGCTGGCCAGGAGGTCAGGGGAGGATGGGTGTGGGTTAAGCCTGCTGCACCGCTGTTCACCCATCTTCTAATGCTTCCTTGTAAACCCTCGAAAGCACAGACCAGGTGTTGTTCATTTTGGTATCTTCTGCAGAGCTTGGCACATGATCAGTGCTTGATAATTGTCCATTAAGTGAGTTATTAGGTGGAGGAAATAAAGTGGTATTTAATAGCAATGGATGGGAGGTTAGTGCAGGGGCAGCAAAGGTAGCAGTCATGGGATCAGGGAGAAAGAAAACGCTGTATCATTCCAGAGTACTTTTTAGTACAAGGCACATAATCCTTACAAGGAAGGTGGGAACCATGGCAGGTTTGAGGAACAGGCTAATGCAGGTGAAGCTGGGAGGCTGGAAAGCCAGCCAAGCCTGCAGAACATTAAACAGTTATACCCTCCTGAGGACTCCGGGCTTTTATCTTGTGTAACTTCATTCAAAATTTCTATCCTTGTATTTTGCACATATTTTAAGAATTGGAATAACCGTATATTTGTTAGTCAATAATTTATATATTTGACTTTTTAAATTTTGGTGTTTTTGCTTACAAAGTGCCACAACAACTACCACTACAGTTTAATTACCCATAACTGATGCTAGTGTAAACAAGCAACTATCTGTAGGTTCGTGAGTATGGGTGTGATTGTATGTGATGGTATGAGACAGCAAGAGAGCAAGAGAGAGAGAAAGAGAGACAGAGGGAGGGAGAGGGAGAGAGAGGCCCCAGTGGTGAGCAGTAAGAGCGTGGTGGGTTTAAAACATATCGGCAAATTCTTTGATGCTTCTGCCATTGAGAGGTCGAGTATATATGCCCCTCCCCTTGAATCTGGACCTTAATGATCTGCTGACCAATTTTAGTGACTGGTTGGTCAATAGAATAAGGCAAAGATTACACTACATGTCTACGATGCAAGGTTATAAAAGGCAATGCACCTTCCACCTGGTTCTCTTGGAATACTTGCCTTTGGCGCCCTAAGCTGCCATGTGAGAAGTCCAAGGGCATCAAGCTTTGAGGAGGTTCCAGCCATACTGAGAGCCCAGGTGTATGTTTTCTGGCTAATGGGCCCAACTGAAGTCCCAGCCAACAGTTGCCATCAACTAGCAGACACGTGAGTGAATATCCTTTAGATGACTCGTGTTCCGGTTACTGGATTGCTCCCAGCCTCCAAGTGTTCCCAACTGAGACTCTAGACATTATGACGCCAAGACAAGCTGTCCCCATGTAGCATTTGCCAAACCCCTGACCCACAGAATCTGTGAACATAATACAACGGTTGTCTTTTACTGCCCAATTCTGGGATCATTTGTTACATAGCAATAGATATTTGAAATAGTCATCATGTACTTTCATCAGAACACAGTTTGCACTAACTGCTATTATCATGCAGAAACAGTTGCTTGCATTTTATATTTCAAATACATGTCTACATAGTATCTAATAGTTTTTATTTACCATAAGTAAATAGTCAATAATGTCAATGGCTTCTGCAATGAAAAGCCCCAAATACAGTGTTCCTTCTGGGCCCTCCACTCAAAATGGCCAAATATGTGTACATTTATATTGTGTGATTTACATAAATATGCTCATGAGACTGAAGGAGCAGCATACACACGACACATTCATACTCAATTCGGAGTATGTGTTCTGCATTTTGACTTGGGCTGGGAGCGTGTTTACTGTGGTCTGGTGAGAGGCCGGTGGAGAGGGAGGCTGACACTCCAGTCCACCTGAAGGCTGAACAGAAATGACTATGCGGAACTGGTGTTGGAGGCAAGCAGAAGAGGGCAGAGAGGAGAATGTTCCTGTAGTCTGGTTGGAAGTGGCCAGTCTTTCTGCTTAGATGAAAGAAAAGACTCAAATAAGATCTCAAAGTAAAACGCCCCATGGGCTATAAATAAGATGTACATGTTAAACAATGTGTCTTTGAAAACTCGAAAACAAAACGATTGACAAAATCATACAAAGCAAAAGCAAATAACAAAAACTAAAAATCAAACAAGGTTAAGTTTAAGGCAAGGAGTATTAAGCAAGACAAAGCATGATGTTTTATAATGATAAAGGTGTAAACTACAATGAAGTTTTAGCAGTTATAAATATATAGTAAATTATATAGCAACAAATTCATAAAACAAAAACCACAGAAATACAAAGAGAAATAGAAAAATATTAGTGGTAGAAGATTTCAATTCTTTTATCTGAGCCTATGACAGGTACACAAAAATAAGACTATTAAGGACCAAAATAATATAATTAATGAGATAGACCTTATGAATATATATTCAAATGCTATATTAGAGAATATATCTTCTTTAAAGTACTCCTGCAATAAGCATTTCCATAAAATAGAAGTTAACTTAAAAATAATTATAAATTATTAAAAACCTTATCATTTAGAGAATTTAAGCTCTTTAGTAACTGTTTTATCAAGGAAGAAATTTGGAAGTATAGGAAATCTACAAAGTAATGACAATGCATATATAATCAGAATCTATAGGATATAGCTAAATCAGTGCTCAGAAAGAAACTCAAAGTTCTAAATATTTATATCAATAAACAAGAAAGAATAAAAATAAATTAAGCATCCAGTGTTTGAAGCTTAAAAGAACAAAAAAACTATGGCAAACAGATGGAAAGAATATTAAACATAAAAGCTTAACTTTTTACATCAGAAAACAGGAAAATGATAATACTAAAAAATAAATCTGTCCAAGAACTGTTTTTTTGCGGTAAAAATAACAAAACATTTAGATTTTAATTAATCTAATCAAGAAAATAGGCAGAAAGCCCAAATATACAAAATTTTAAGCAGTGAAATTGAAGGAATCATAAATGGCTGCTTTGCTTAATTCTGTGTAAATAACTGGATAAATGGATGTTTTCTTAGGAAATATAAATTTCCAAAATTGATCAGAACAGAAAGAAAATCTAAACAGACCAATTAACATGGAGAAATTATAAAATGTTACTAATGAGCTAACCCCTAAATAGTAACAGGCCCATATAATTTCTCAGGCAAATT
>NW_012149174.1:4674799-4679907 GCF_000956105.1 Propithecus coquereli
CGGTAAGTCCACTTCTAGCAATTTATCCCACAGATATAATCATGCATAAGGAAAAGAAAATATACAATAGTACAATAGAACTGTTGATGATTCAGAGCACAGAAGCTGGGGCCCTTGAGCAGTTGCTCTCCCTGCAGCAGATTTCATGGTTGCAGCACCTCCAAAATCTGTTCTGACCACCCTTCACTGAAGTTTATAGATACTGCTTGTAAATGATGACTTCCTTGATTTACAGTGACTTGGACTTTTCTGTTTTTGAAAACTGATTTTTTTTAAATCATTTATTCATTCATCCATCCAATCAGTCTTTATTAAATACTTACTACATGCTAGTAGTAAGTATTTACTTACTCAGATAGGTGCACTGAGCTAAGTGCTAGGGACACAAAGGTGAGCAAAACAGACATGGGTCCCAGATCCAGGCACTTGTGGGGCTGCCGAGCAGGCAGACACAAATCAGACAGCGCGTAACTTCAAACTCTAATAATTGCCATAGAGAAAAAGAGTAGAAAGTTATGATGCATCTAACACCAGTCTGGGAGATTGGGGAGGGCTTCCCAAAAGAAGTGAAATATTAGAAATAACTGCTCATCGAGAAAGCAGAATACTGAAAATTTTAAAGTACAAAACTAAAATCCCCCATAATTTAAGAACCCAGGGATAACCTCACCGAGCAATTTTTTGTCCTTTTTTAAAAAATTCAGTTGTCTAATACAGCACTGTCCAATAGACATGAATATGAGCCACATGTGTAATTTAAAATTTTTTTAAGGCTCCTGAGACATTCTATAAAACGACTTTCAGAAGTGCCGCACTCATTCGCATTGCTGGAAGTCCTGGAGTGAATGTCTCACTGTGTTTCTGGCAGCAATGACCAATGTAATTTCTTCTAAATTTGTTAATTTGATCTGCCAAATTTGGCATTTCCTTATTTTCACAAACAGTTCAGAAGTCTTTGAATTCTGGGGAGGCTGAACATTCTTTATCCCTCTCTTCATTAGCTCATTCATTTCCAGTTTTACATTCCTAATTTTCTTCTCTTAGAAGTGAATAAATGGTGCCTCTTAAGTTGAATGAAGTAGGAGTTGCCTGATACTTGTGTTTACTTTCATAAGCTAACACGGTTTGACTTCAAAGCCCAATGATGGTTGAGCTTTACTGATCGGGAGACATTGTGCTGGGTGTTAGCGGACACACACTGAGGACCAGGACCGGAGGAGGCTGGGGAAGCTGAGGGCTGGGCGGAAACAGAGGTGTGGCAACGCGCCTGGTTTCCAAGCACTGGGCGAGTCTGACGCAGTGTCAGGTGTGGGAGATGAAGCAGGGAGGCCTGCTGGGCTCCTGTTCCAGCAGAATTTAATACCTTGCTAAGGCGTTATTTTACAGATTCTCAGAACTTGGTGATGCTTTTAAGCAGTTTTTCTGTTCATATGAGAAGAAAAAATCTGAATACACACAGCTTTTCAAGGTAAAGGGCCTAAAGAGAGGAAAGATGGCCCGTTCTCGGAACTTCTGCATTCGTGCCCCTTGTGTGAATGCACTTCAGCGTCAGCCAAAGGCGCGAGATGGTAAAGCAGGGAATTATAGTTGACTAAGGTCTAATTCAGACAGGAGAAATTAAGCTCAAATCCTGTTTCTTTGCCTGTTTTTTAACAACCCACCATCTTTGCAATATCAGTTTCAAAGAATCATTTCCTGTGTCATAAATTAACGTGACTTCCTGGTAGAGTCTATCTCATAAATGGCCAGACCTTCCCACCTCAAAAATAATTAGGGTTGAAAGAGAAATGACTTCAGCACCCCTGTGGGTATGTGCCCAGAGCCAGCATTCCTAGCTGGATGGCCCAGGTCACAAGCTTCCCGCCACCAGGCCAGGCTGAACACCACCCAGATAGGTAGGAGGCACTATTTCCCCTGAAGTCAGCCTAGCAGAAAGAGATCAGTTTGGTTCCTCAGAAGCATACCAGTGAGTCCAGGCGTGTGCAGTAGAGTGGCCAAACAGCTAAGACAGTGAGACTATTCCAAAGACTTCTCATGTGCCAGAGGCCACTTGTCATAGCCATGGCTGCTCTGTTCCAACCTGAACCAGATTTCTGCCAGGTCTCTTCCACCCCTCCACCTCCGCCATCTGGTCTACTGCATCCCCTCCACCTCCATCTCTACCTCTTCCACCCCCTTCATCCCCCGCCTACCCCAGGCTCTACTACTTTGGAGGAACATTGTATTTGGCCCCAGTTAGAGCAGGCTGACCACCGAAATTCTTGCCATTAACACCCAGGACATCTTGTATCTGCTTTGCCCCAAAGCCTAAGCAACAATCTCTGAGCCCTATGCATGTCTGGAGAAGAAGAGGAAACGGACATCTAATTAGGTGTCTAATCTGGGGAGGAGCAGCACCTTGAAGCAGGGAAAGCTTCCTTCCAGCAAAGACAAGGAAGCCCTTCCCTTCCTTAGCGGGTGTCCTTTTCTGAAGCAAGATGTTGATAAGATTTAAAATGTATTCTACTTGCTAATTCAAGTGGAATACACAAAATCCACCCCCAGCGCCCAGTTCAACCCTTTTTGTCAAGGCGGTTTTTACAAATGCTAATGAACCACTCCATTTGGCTTCATAGACAGCACAATCCTCAGGCGTTTTGACACTTGGTAATGATTTAAACTCCCTTTGGCTCCATAAACAGTGGGGGCCAGGCGTGCAATGCTGGCTGATTAGAAATCTGGGCGTAGGCTTGCCCAAAAGGGCCTGGGGCTGGGGTGGGGCTCCACCCGCCTTCCCTCCCTGGGCACAGGGTGAGTGGGATAGAAGGAAGGTGAGAAGGTGGTGCCACTTTTCTGGATTTCTTGGTTTCCCTGTGACTCTCCATCTAGAATTCTCTGCATAGGAGGGCTGTACACACACACACACTCATCTCTGCCCGTGACTGTTCTGTCTCTTGTTGAATAGGCTCTAGGAGGGGCTGGGTGAGAGGTGAGGCACCTGTAGGGGAGATGCCTGATTACACTCCACTCCCAAAGATTAATTCCAAATTCTGTGGGGGTGTGTTGGCAGGCAGGGGAGGCAGGACTAAACAGGGAGAATAAAAACTTGCATCAGCATGATTGCTTTTTAAAAATATGACAATTTGTGAAAGCTTTATTTTCTGTTTATAGTGAAAGACATTTTTTCTTGCCATTTACAGCAATTCTGCAAGGAGCCTCAGCGCAATTCCAAAACGATCGCACGGAGAACAGGCACAAGCCAGACCGCCTGACTTTGACTGTTTCCAGGTGAAGTTTCTTTTGTCATTTGCTCCACTCCCCCGATCTAGTCTCTACCCTCTCTGTGGGGAGGAGGGGGAGGTTGAGTGGAGGGAGCATTAACGATTAAGAAACCCGGAGAGAGAGCAAAGGAAACTGGTATCACAGGCAGCTGCCAGGACTGAGGTTTGCGGTCCAGGAATGACGAAGGGAGACTGCCACCTATGGACCAGGTTCCAGGGAAACCCGCACGTGGCGTTTGGTCCAACAGACTCGGTCTTAACATAGAAAGGAGTCTTCATGGAACAGTCACTGCACCCTCTGCTTGGGGACAAAAACACTCTTAACTCATTCATGACAAATGAGCATTTTCCCAACTTAAAGAACAAAATTTTTTTTTTCACCAAAGCGTGATCTTGTGAGCTAAGTTCTGTATACAAAGAAAATAATGTAACAGACACTTCTGGACCCACCATCAAAATTAAACAGATGTTCACATCATTTAGCTATTAGTGCCACAGTGGGTTCCACTCCCCAACAACACCTAAAATTTTATGGCTGCTTAATAAAAATGAATCAGCATAATGAAACAGAGACAAACATCATCTTGCTGTGCCATCCCAGTAGAAAAGCAACAGGATAAATAACAGCTGGGCAAATATCAAACCCATTACAGAGGATGGGGGGTGGGGGAGATGGGAAATGAAAGTGGAAACAAGTACAAAGGGGAAAATCAAATGAAGTACAATAATAAAACTAGAAAGGGACCTCGCATACAGTAATGGCAATGGGGTAAGAACTAAAGAGTATGATGAAGTCCACTTTGCTCCCAAAATGAAAAAGAAAAGGGATAGGGAAGGGCTATTGTGTTATAATCATTTCAATGGTATCAGACAGTTGTCCTTTGACATTTGAGATCTGTGTGTTTGTGAATAGCAAATTCTATTATTCCCATTGTCTTCCATTATAAAATCAGAGCTGCCACACAATATCTACACAGTATTGGATCTTGAGTAGTTACGCGGCCTTGACTCCTGTTGCAGAAGGAATGGTGTAGGTATTTGTGTTTCTTTGTGTCTATAAGTTTGTGCATATGTGTGTACATGTGTTTATGAACATGTTTATGCAAGCATGTACTTGTGTGTGTATATAAGCCTATGTTATGTGCACACATGTGTGTGTTTAACAGAGGAGCTCAGGAAGGATTATAGTTCTATCATTCCAAGCCAAAGAGGATTTAAAGGCCCTCCACCCAGCACTGTGTCACCTAGAGGAACTCTAACCCTGCCTGGGGAGGCAACAGGCAGAATAGGCACAAGTACAGGGCTGGAGCGATCAGAGAGGTAGAGTTGTGCTGTAGAGCCTTCAACAGAAGTCAGTAGGTACAACTTGGGGTGCCAGACCTGTATTGTACCTCTGGCGAGTGCCAAAGGAAACACAAGAATGCATCTAATGGAAGCAGCAAGTAGATTTTCTGGTGCAAACCAGGCTGGGTAAGGGAGACTTGCAGAAGACTGGAGCCAGGCAAGACCTGTTCTCTTAGCCCCACTGATCGAGGGATATTATCATGAGTTCCTTAGTGCAGAACTAGCGATTGATAACAGAACCCACTGAATGTCCTTTACGGTTCTTTGTACATACAAACATAAATAGTGCTGAATTCTCATTAGTGACTCAGTTGTTCTAAAAAAAAATCCTCTTTCATCTTTTATGATGTGTAAATTCAAGGGCCTCTCTAGATGTTGTAGTATTAGGACACCTGGATTAGGAGGCTTCTCTCTCTCCCCTTCATAGATATAAATCATAACCAGGAAGATTTTTGTACCTTTAATGTATGGTAAATAATATGTACTACTATTTCATGCATTTTA
>NW_012149174.1:4679957-4730418 GCF_000956105.1 Propithecus coquereli
TTTTAACCTCACTGAATTTTTCTGAATCTCTATTTTATCATCTATAAAATAAATGTATGAGTGTTATCATGATGAACCAATGACATGGTATTAATGTATACAAAATGCCTTGTGCAAAGCCTGGCCAACAGCAGGTGTTTCATAAAAGATTATTATTATTTCTTGTATAAGAATCTTAAGTATATGGAGTGAGAAAGAGGTCCAACTTTACTCTTTTGTATATGGCTATCCAGTTATCCCAGTATCATCCATTGAGAAATTGTACCTTTAATGTATGGTAAATAATATGTACTACTATTTCATGCATTTTAAATATTATGTAAATTATATTCTATATAAATATTTTGCATCTTTTAAGCTTATCATTATGTATTTTTATAATGAGTGATCTAGTTCACTCATTATAATGGCCATGCAATGTTGCATTGTATGAATAATCCACATTTTATTTGCCCATTTTGCTCCTGAAGTCAGATAGCTTATTTCCACTTTTTAGCTATTACATAGAGTGCTGAAAAGATTGTTCTTTTGCCTGTATCTCCTTGGACCTATGTGTCTCTTGGAAACTTCTAGACACATAGTGGCGAAATTGTTGGTCATAGGTTATGCATTAACTTTACCAGGTGTTGCCAAATTGCTCTCTGCAGTGGTTATGTCATTTCACGCACCCACTGGCAGTGGATGTAAATTTCCATTTCTCCATTCTCACCAACTGTGGCTATTGACAGAATTTTTTTTTTAATGTCAACTCTAATAGGCATGAAATATCTGTTTGTTTTAATTTGCATCTCCTTGACTAATAATGAGATTGAGCACATTGTCGTATGTTCTATGGACCATTAAATGTCTTCTTCTGCGGATTGCTTCTTCATATCTTTGCTTTTTTGATGTTCGGTCTTTTCTCTTTTCCTTGCTTATTTGTAGGAACTTACTGTATATTTTGAATAGTAATCCTTGGTTGAAAATGTGGGATACAGCTATTTTCTCCAAGTCTGTGTTCATCTCTTTACATTTGTCATTATTAAGTTTTTAAAAACTATATATTTCAATTTTTACTTTTCCATAATAACTTTTGCTTTTGTATTGCATAAGAAACCCTCTTCTTCTTGGATGTTATATAAATATTTTCCTATAGTTCTAAATGTTTATAGCTTTACCTTAACACACCCAAAATTTATTTTTGTTCATGCAGTGAGGTATGAATCTAATTTTTCCCTTTGAAAATATTATTATATTAACCAATAGTCCTGGTGCCATTTATTGACTACTCATCCTTTCCCCGCTGATTTGCAATGTCACCTCTGTCATATTCCAAGTTCCTATTTATATGTGTATGTAGGTTTTTCAGAAAATCTGTTCTATTAACCTATTTTTCCAAATGCTGATGCCAGAAAATTTTAATTATTATAACTTTATATCAAGTCTTGATCTCTGTTAGGGTGAATCTTCACACTGTTTCAAATTGCTTTGGTTGCTCTTAACCCCTTTATTCTTCTGAATGGATTTTCCGATCTGCTTATCAAGGTCAATGAAAAAAGTTTCCCGAGAATTTTGAATAGAATTTATTAAATTTATAGTGTGAATTTAGGAAAACTGCTACTGTTAAGCTATTGTCTTTCCGTACATGAACAGGGTATATGTCGTTATTTATTCAGATTTTCTTTTATATCGTTTATAAAGTTTTAGAGCCTTCTCCATAAAAATTTCACATCTTTTGTTACGTTTATTTCTAGGTACCTTATAGTTTTTTTGTAATGTTGTAAATCTTTTTATTTCATCTTCGTTCTTTAATGATAGTTTAGCTTTTATAGAATTCTAAGTTAACAGTTATTTTCTCCCAACACTCTAAATATAATTTCTCATTAAGAACTAGGAATAGAAGAAATATTTCTTAACTTGAAAAGGGGCATCTACCAAAACCCTAAACCAAATATTATCCTTAATGGTGAAAGGCTAAAAGCATCGCATTTAAAGTCAGGAACAAGACAAAGAAAAATGCTGGAATGCAATTTCATCCTAATTATCAGGAACAAATAAAATGTTATAAAATGTAATTTTAAAACACACAACATATGTCTGGGCTTATTTAAATTAAATCTGAGTCTCAGCCTTTTAACTGGTGAACTTACTCCATTTACATTATTGTGATTACATGCTGTGATGGATTTATTCTTTAATCATACTTTGTGCTCTCTGTTCATCATGTTTTTTCTTTTTTCTCTTTTTTTGCCTTTTATAAAACTATTAGATATTGTCCTTCAAATGATCGTACATATTATTCAAATTTAACAAGCATACTGTTTGACAATCTTATAGGTTAATCAATATCTCTTGCTTTCCTTTCAAACAAAATAAGGACCATAGAATGTTTTCTTATCATTCTTTTCTTACATGTTATTGCCTCTAGCACTTGGGTTCCATCTTTCTTTTTATAATCTCCATTAGTACTTTTGTTACTGTTGTTTCATATAGGCAATTCTTGTTTAGATTTGACTATATCAATTTTTTTACTCTCCATAGCTTTTAAAAAAACATCTCTATTGAGATATAATTCATATACAGTTCATCCATTTAAAGTGTACAATGCAGTGGTTTTTAGTATATTCAGAGCACAATCAACTTCAGAACATTTTCATGAGCCCAAAAAGAAACATTATACCCGCTAGCAGTGAGTCAGTCCGCCCCATTTCCCCACAACCCTCTCAGCCCTAGGCAACCACTAATCTGTTTTCATCTCCATAGATTTGCTTATTCTAGATATTCAGAGAAATGGAATAATATAATATATAGACTTTTGTGACTGGCTTCTTTCATATAGCATAATGTTTTCAAGGTTCATCTATGTTGTAGTATGTATCAGTACTTCATTCCTTTTCATGGCTGAATAATGTTCTGTTGTATAGATACACATTTTATTTGTTCATTCATTAGTTGATGGACACTTGTTTCCACTTTTTGGCTGCTATGAATAATGCTGCTATGAACATTCATGTGCAAGTTTTAGTGTGAACATACATATTTCATTTTCTTGGGTATATATTAAATTGGGAGTGAAATTAGTGAGTCAAATGGTAACTTTCTATTTAGGCTTTTGGGGAACTCCCAGACTGTTTTCTAAAGAGGTTGTGTCATTTTACATTCCCACCAGCAGTGTATGAGGGTTCTAGTGTCTCCACATCCTCACCAACACTTAGTACCTGTCTTTGTGATTATAGCCTTTCTAGCGTGTGTGAAGTGGTTTTCATTTTCCTAATGACTAATGATGTTGAGCATCTTTTCATGTGTTTATTGGCCATTTCTATATCTTCTTTGGAGATTCAGATTCTTTGCCCATTTTAAAATGGGGTTGTATTTTTACAGTAATTAGATATAAGTCCCTTATCTATGATTACAGATATTTTTTCCCATTCTGTGAGTTGTTTTTCACTTTCTTAATGGTGTTCTTTGAAGCAAAAAAAGTTTTTTATCTTGATTAAGTCCAATGTATGTATTTTTTTCTTTTGTTGCTTATACTTTTGGTGTCATCTAAGAAGGCTTTGCCTAATCCATAGTCATGAAGATTTCTTCCTATGTTTCTTCTAACAATTTTATAGTTGTAGATCTTCCATTTAGGTCTATGATCCATTTTTAGTTAACTTTGTGTATGGAGTGAGAAAGAGGTCCAACTTTACTCTTTTGTATATGGCTATCCAGTTATCCCAGTATCATCCATTGAGAAAGATTCTTCTTTGCCATTTAATGTCTTGTACCCTTGTCAAAAATCAATTGACTATAAATGTGAGCGTTTATTTCTGAATGTTCAGTTCTATTGCATTGATCTGTATGTCTGTTCTTAAGTCCGTAGTCAGTACCACACTGTCTTTGCTACTATAACTTTGTAATAAATTTTGGAATCTGGAAACGTGAGTCCTCCAACTTGGTTCTTCTTTTTTAAAATTGTTTTGGCTATTCTGGGTCCCCTGTATTTACATATGAAATTTAGTATCATCTTCTCGATTTCTGCAAAGAAATGCCAGCTGGGTTTTTTTTTGTTTGTTTTTTTTTTAAGAGACAAGATGTCAGTATGTTGCCCAGGCTGGAGTGCAGTGGCATGAACATAGCTCACGGCAGCCTCTAACTTCTGGATTCAAGCAATCCTCCTACTTCAGCCTCCCAAGTAACTGGAACTATAGGCTTGCACCATCACACTCACCTCCAGCTGGGATTTTGATAGGGATTTAATCTGGAGATGAACATGGGAGTATTGTCATTTTAACAGTATTAAATCTTTCAATCCATGAACATGGGATGTCTTTCCATTTATTTAGGAATTCTTTAACTTCTTTCAACAAGGTCTTGAGTACTAGTTTTATACGTCTTTTGTTAAGTTATTCCTAAGTAGCTTATTCTTTTTTATTTTAGTATAAATGGAATTGTTTTCTTTCTTTTTGAGACAGGGTCTCATTCCATTGCCTGAGCTAGAATGTAGTGTTGTCATCACAGCTCACTGCAACCCAAAGTCCTGGGCTCAAGCTATCCTCCTGGCTCAGCCTCCTGAGTAGCTGGGACTACAGGTGTGCCACCATGCCCAGCTAATTTTTTTATTTTTTAGAGACAGGGTCTTGCTATGTTGATCAGGCTGTTTGTGACCTCCTTGCCTCAAGTGGTCCTCCTGCCTCAGCCTCCCACAGTGCTAGGATTACAGGCGTGAACCACTGTGGTTGGCCAGAATTGTTTTTTTAATTTCATTTTCAGATTGTTCATGGCTAATTTAATGCTGCTTGACTCTTTTCTCATGGGTTTGCTTTTCCTACTCCCTGTAATATATCCTTAAGGAATTCTTTTATGTTAATAAAATAAATTTCTGAATGGAAAATCCTCTTAGTCTCCATTTGAAAATGTCTTTATTTCACACTTATTCTTGAATGATAATTTAATTGGGTATAGAATTCTGAGTCAGTGGTTCTGAAGATATTTTCCTATTATATTTTGATCTTATTTCTTGCTAGTGAAATGTCAGCTCTCAGTCTAATTGATGTTCCTTTGCAGGCAATGTGCCTTTTTTTCTGGTTGTTTTTAAATTGTTCTAAGGTTTATTTTTGAGATTCCACAGTTTTACCGTATGTACCTAAATGGAGTTTATTTTATTTATTCTACTCAATATTTCTTGTGCTTCTTAAATCTGAGGATTTGTGTTTTAATCCTAGAACATTCTCAGCTATTAGCTTTTTGAATATTGCATTCTCTCTAGTTTCTCTTTCTAGAGTTCCTGTAGATACTAGACTATTCTCCCAGTGTTTTTATTTTTGTCATTAAAAAAAATCTTATTCTGAACTGTATTTTGAGTACTTTTCAGTTCTATATTCTAATTCTTTGTTATGCTTTTCTATTTAATACAAAGTAAGGGAGTTAATTATCCTCAAAAAGAATATTAATATTAAATCTTAAAAGGAGCACTGGAGTTTCATCAGTGGGGGGGGGGAAGTTCTCATAAAAAAGACAATATACTTCCCCCAATCTTACTCTTTACAAATAAAGAATGGCCCTAAAGTGGCTGTAATTTTTTAAAATAAATATTTGTTAAATGATTGAATTTATGCCAAGGAATTTCTCTGAAGTGGTGGTGGGAAAAGACCATATATTTCATGATTATAATTTAATGTCCCACTTTTATCTGTTGACCCCTGACACCAAATGAGTCAATAGGGTACAAAAAAGCATGCACTTTGGGGTCAATCAGACTTGGGTTCAAATGCCAGCGTTGCTATTAGCCAGTTATGGATCTTGTCAACTTATTTTAACCTCACTGAATTTTTCTGAATCTCTATTTTATCATCTATAAAATAAATGTATGAGTGTTATCATGATGAACCAATGACATGGTATTAATGTATACAAAATGCCTTGTGCAAAGCCTGGCCAACAGCAGGTGTTTCATAAAAGATTATTATTATTTCTTGTATAAGAATCTTAATCAGAACTGGTGCCATCATGTGCGTTATCCTTTTTGCTATTTTAGATCTTCTTATCAGTCATGCCCCATCATGACCCATTTGCTCTGGTCTGACCTCCCTAGGAAACACAGATTAATAATTAATCCAGATAAGAGATGGAATAATTTGCTTGTGGAAATGCCTGTGGTAAGTGATATTTCACACTCGAAGTCCCCTTGGATAGTTATTGAAGGCCCCAAATAAAACATCGTGGGGTCCTTTCTTGTATTAGATGATGTAATGCAATGTCTATCTGGGACCCACACCCTATAAGAAAGACCTCTAGGACTCTGAAAAAATAAATGCTTAGAGAATTGATTCAATCAAAATGGAACTGTTATAAACACACTTTCCCTGTAATTTTTCAAACTAATATATTTAATTCTGTCTGGCAGCATCCTCTAAATTGAATTCACATTAGATAGATGCGCCCATTGGAAGAATATAATACACTGACGCAGGAATTACTCTGCCTTTGATGGGAGAAGTCAGTGTTTCCAAAAGGTAAGGCTGCCTCATGCTCGGGACGACAAATATTGCCTTCATTAGGCTGTCCTCATGAATTCTTTCTCTTGTGATATTTGTGACAGGAAATGGGATTTTCCTTTAAACATATTTTAATGACTACCATTTCCATACATGCAGCACATTCAGGTCTTTTCCTTGGGTGGGCTGCATGACTGTACAGCCACTAGAATGTAGCTTAAATCCCATCTTTACTAAACATCAATTAGCCTTTTCCCTGCCATGCAATATTACATATGCCGTCATTACCCAGAGCACAGAGAACACTTGAGCCATTGGCAGAATGGTGATCCCATTGTTAATGTCATTAAAATATTTAATAAGGTAGGGGAAACCTTAAATAATTTAGCGATGTTAATACTCATACTAGCTAATTTTTTTTTGAGACAGAGTCTCACTCTGTTGCCTGGGTTACAGTGCAAAGTATCATCATATCTCACTGCAACCTTAAATTCCTGGGCTCAGGTGATCCTCCCACCTCAGCACACCTAGAGCTACAGGTGTGGACCACCACACCAGGGTAATTTTTAGATTTTTTGTAGAGACAGAGTCTTGCTATATTACCCAGGTTGGTCTCGAACTCTTGACCTCAAGTGATCCTCCATCCTTGGCCTCCCAAAGTGCAGGGATTATAGGCGTGAGCCACTGTGCTCAGCTGTATATTCATCATGTAGTCTGCGTACCTGATCTTATGCTAAGCACGCACCTGTACTAATATGTTTATATTTATACCATATACGTTAAATTTAGTCTTTACAAGAACCTTGTGATAGAGGTACTGTTATTAGCTCCATTTTCTATATGAGGAAAATGAAGCTCTAGGAATTAAGTGCCTTGCTCAAGTTTGCACAGCTAGGGAGTCAGGGAGCTGGATCCACACCTGGGTAGGCTGGCCCCAACAGGAAAGTAGTCTTACCTTCTCCACATGAATGTGAGTCCTGGAAAGTTCAGAGGGCTGCACTCTCAATACTCAGTGATCCCTGGAGTCAACTGACGTATGGCAGCCCTGTGTCTACCCACCAGTCTAAAGTGCAGTCCCTCTAGATACACTGTCCAAAGGCTAAAATTTAGCTCTGTTTTAAGTTGTATACTCACCTTGCCTTATACTTACCTTAACAACTCCACTGGCATTTAGGCAATAGTTCCTCCCTCCCTCCCTCCCTCCCTTCTTTCCTTCCTTCCTTCCTTCCTTCATTTGCCAAGGTCTTCGGGGATAAAAGGAGGAAAAAGAGGAGGAAGAAGAGAAAGAATTGTCTTTCCTTGGGAAGTCTTGCATTCTAGCTCAGGAAACAGGCTTTGTAAATGTGAAACAACCAGAGAATGACATGACAATGTTTGGTCACAAACTGATCATGCTTTAGACAGCTCAGGAAGAATCATCTTAACATCCCTAGCCTCTTCCTCACATGTTTGGTGTCTGGCCTAGCCCCTCTCTGATGGGGTTAATTCACCACGTCCCTGCTCTGTGGCCTTCCTAGCCCTTGCTTTGCACTGGTGCCAAAGGGCCTTCTCAATAGAGCAGGGGCCAAAGTCCTGTGACCAAGTTGACCTGGCAACTTTGAGGTGTAATGGAATTCCACCTCCTAAGCTGGCAGAAGGTACAACTAGAACGTTAAATTGGATTTAGCATACAGACTAATTCTTATGTATATTGAGGGATCTGGAAACATTGGGCTATAAGCAAGTGTTTCAAAAAGACCTCCTTACCTTTCGACATGATGATTATAAAATAAAGAGACTTCTGGTCTCATCTTCTGTCTAGGTGGAGGTGCTTTTAGCTCTTGGAAGCAAAAGCAGCCCCCTGGAGCCCTGTCCTCCTGATCACTTCCCATCCTTCCTTTCCCAGGTGAGTCATTGCCAGATGGGACATCTACCTTTAAGATCAGAATAATTGATCTTCCCAAAGTGACTACCTGCTACTACTGGTTTATAGACCAGAAAAGGTGTTTGATGTAAATACTTTATAGAACTTTTAAAGAATCTAGCTCAAATTATTTTTCCTTAAAATTATCTTTTGTAATACATACATAGAGTATAAAACAGCATAACATTTATTTTTCAAAACTCATCAAATGGTATATCTCAATAAAGTTGATTTAAACTGGAAAAACAAAACTCCTGGTAATGACATTAAAAGTGAGTTCCTCTCACTTCCCTGTCCCCTAGCCACACTACCCCTCCCCAGAGACCACAGCTGTTATCTTTTTTGTGAAAGGTGAGTTACAGCCTTCTAGAGATATTCCCTGCATACATGTACTTATAATCTTTTTTAAAAAACACAAATGGCAACGTTTTGTACACTCTGTTCTTCCCCTTGCTTTCATCGCTTAATGCTATATTGTAGAAACCATTCCATAGCAGGCCCGGCAGTGCTGCCTCATTCTTTTGATGGGCAACATAGTTTTCCCCTGCATGGCTATAGCATAATATGCATATAAGTTCTAAATACATGTTAAAATAACTTTTAGGTTGTTTGCAATCTTCTGTTATCTAAAACAATGCTTGTATATATCTATAGAATAAGTTCCTCTAAGTGGAATTATTGGGTCAAATGGTATGTAGACTTCACAAACTGTGACATTGTTTAAATATACAAAAAAGCATCAAAAATGCAACTAACACTCTACCCAACATTATTACATCTCAACATGGAAAATCACATTTCATTTAGGAAGCACTGAAGTGTAAAGTAACTAACTCATAGGCTATGTATTAATTTATTTGGAATAAGGGGGTTATTTAATTTTACTCTAAGATCCGAAAACCTACATCCAAATGCTGCTAGGATTGTAAATGTATTCCATCTAGTAGCCTCAGCTATGTCCCAAGTGGACTGTTTCTCCTAACCCATCACCTGTGTGTTCCTAAATATAGTTCTCTGTTATGCTTGACCCTAATCAAGGGGAGTACTCAGGCCTGGCCTGACAAGGTTGTGGGATCTGGCAAAGGCCTGAATTAGCTAAAAGGTGACTGCATGGATTGTGTAGCGTCTATCACAAGTGTCCTGTCATACAAGGAAGTGACTTTATATGGACTAGTTTTATTCCTTATAAAAAGATGGAGTGAGCTTTCAATTTTATTCTTATCATTTAAATTGATTGTGGCTTAATTTCCTTGTAAAGGCATATGTATGTGTATATGCGTCTGTGTAATTTTCATTATGCTTTATCTCAAACCTCGTGCCTTCTGCAAGGATTTTAATCATGTTTTCTGAATTGGAAGCCATGAATTCTCTCTGTGGCCCATCCCCTGCTCCTGCGTGTTCATTTTCTTTGCAGGTTGCATTTAGGGTTACGGTTTTCCAGTTCTCCTTTGAACAGTGATTGCAGAATTAAACACAGCCTTGTAACTTGCAGCCTATTATTTGTGTAGATGGCTCTCCGGTGCTTTTAGGTTTACTTAATTAAAATTCTAGAATGATATGATTCCAGTGGGTTGCATTAGTCTTACTCTTAGCTTCCTTTTCTTGTCTAGCATTTTTCTTTGCAAGAGTTCTTATTGAAGACAACAACAGCTTAGCAGACTGCTGAACTCATAATTCATTACTTTAAAAAAATGTTAAAATAATTAAAAGCATTTGTTGTCAAGCACAATGGAGTTCAACTCAGCTTGATATTTATACAACATTTTGCTGCCCCAAGAATGTAGCTAATTTATCCTTAAAATGAAAAGGGAAAGGCTGCAGTTTCCAGAGATTTTCTATCCATCTTGATTTCTTTTTTTTCCTTTGAGCTGAAATTATTCCATCAGTTAACCACTGAGTTTGAATGTATAATCTTGTTGTAGTTAAATAGGAGTAAACAAAGGACATATATTATCTTTTCCCTTTTTACCCAGGATTGAGAAAGATTAACACAACACAACTCATTGCCCAGGCATGCAAGTATTGCCATGCACGGACAGACCTCTTGTGCCTCCACGGTGTTCCCTCCCTTAGTGACAGGAAACCCATTGGATTCCAGCACCCGCAGAGCTCTGGCAGCCATTGGCCCCAAAGCTCTACCTGCTGCCTTTCGGTAGGTAGAGGCCAGCTGGGGACGTGGCCAATCCGGCCGTTTGTATCCAGGAGAACATGCCACAGTTAGCTATTTAAATCCAACCAGGATGATGTAAGCATGCGGGGCTGAGAGGGTTAGGAGGAAGGCGAAAGGAAAGGAGAAATCTTGTCAGGCTGCATTATTTACAGTGAGCTGGGCAGAGGCTAAGCAGAGACTCACACGCCCGCCACCTGTGCACTGAGCTACCCTCCTAGCACCTCCGTGCTGCTTGCGCCCAGCCCCTGAGAAAGGAGGCATGGGTGCAGAATTCATCTGTGGGGATAGGGAATGGTTTAATTTTAACTGTAATTTCTTTTTTTTAACTATGGAAGAGCAGGTCTCTACTTAGATAAAAACACACAAACTTGCTCTGGTTTGCAAACGACTGGCGTGTCACAGGAAAGCTGGGCCATCTCTCTCTGCTGATAAGAGAACTGTGTTTGCTCCGGCCTCTGGAAGTCTGCGGTCCCAGTAACCCTGAGTGAAACTTTGCAAAAAGAGTTCTCAGCTTGGATGCCATTTTGCAGCTCGAGCCAGTGTTCAGGCTCAGGAAATGATGCTAGAAACACTTTGAAAAATGTAAGATGGGCTCGACACAGCATTGGCACAGGATACGTGACGGGAAGCGGCGTGGAGAGCGGCGATAACGGTCCCGCGGCAGGCAGAGAGCCGCTTTCACACCCGGCCGGTCCCTGCAGCAGGAGCGAAATCGGCGCACTGAGGCGAAAGCCTCCTCGCGCTGCAGGATGAGGGCGGAAACCTGGCTGTGCTACTGAGGGGCCTGCGGGGGGCGGGCTCTGAGGAAGGAGAGGCCCCCTGGGGGCACCTTCTTACAAGCGAAAGCTTGACGTGCACCTGTACACACACACCACACTTTTAACAATTGTGTCCGGTTTGCTTGGTTTTGGCCCTGCTCACTCCGCTTTTCCAAAGCACCACCTGTCAACAAAGCTGGCTTTGGGACAAGAGAGGATGCAGCATTTGTCCTAGGGTTTCTCGGGAAAAGGCCACGCCATGCCACGCACATAGGTGCCCAGTTAGAATTAGATGGAGGGGACAATGCTGGTTACTGTTAATGACGGGCTAAGCAGGCAAGATGCCTGTTCCCGAGCAAATCCACCCAGTGTGATGGAACCTGTGGCTGATCTGCCTAGGAGGGTGGCGTTTCTTCCAGATGGCCGTGGCCTTTGTGTCAGGGAAGGGTTTTTCTTCAAAGCATAAGGCTCTCTGGTTGTGATGCACATTAGAAATCCATTTTTATTTGCCACTCTTAAAAAATATGTAAACATTCTGGGCACATGAAAGGTAGCTTTTGAACCCTGGGAGTGTTCTGTGTGTTTGAGGACATGTGGCAAGACCCTCTCTCAGATAATTATTAATAGCAAGTGCTCCTGGCACTGTGGCATCATTCCTGGCTTCAGCCCCCAGCATTGCTCCGACAGCTCTGCTCCTGAAGATGAACATTTATTCAGTAACTTTTGCTGTAGAGAGGGGAGGGGACAAATTGATGACATGGATTTAGAGCAATTAGTATATTTGGTTTGTGTTTCTTCTGTACTAGTCTTCCTTTAAGGATCAAGAGGGAGAGATTTAATACCTATTTGCCATTTTGTTTTCTTAATGTTGTTATTTCTGCTATAATATTTTCAAGTATAGGAAAGCAGAACTAGTCAAAGACTCCCTTCCCTGACAAATTCTGCATGAATTCTGAAGGCGTCACCAAATTTACATGGTACAAAAGGACCCATACAGGCAATGAAGTGACAGAGATAGCAAAGAGAATAATTCCACAATATTGCAAAATCAACAAACAGTATCTCAACCCCGTCAAGCACTCCCAGGCATAGGAAGATAAAAATCTTCATCTATGTATAGATATGATTCTTGCATCAAGGCGCTCAAAATCTGGTGAAGGAAACAGACATGTATACAAAGGACTTGAGACAAGGCCCTTGTGGGACGGAAATGAAGTGTAAACCAAATGCCACAAGAGAGCAGGGGAAGCATGACTCATTCTGGTCATTGGGGCCCTTGAATTGGACCTTGAAAAATGAGGGGGATCTCAAAAAGGAACAACCCATCTGAAACTCTGTAGCCTTGAAAAAATACTCTAAGTCTATATGAACAAATATAATGAGATGTCCAATATAGATAACATGAAAAAGGAGGGTACTCAGCAACATGTGTAGAATTCCTACTTTTAGAGTTAAAATATATACATTATATGCATAGTAGTTAAGCTTTTAAGCTCTAACGACAGACTGGGTTAAAAATCCCAGCTCAGTACTTTCAGTGGATTGAATTATTGCTGAAAAATATTTATTGTCCCTCCCTTGGGGAAGGTTATTCTTTCCCGTTTGTTAATACTAGGCTTGTCATATGACCTGCTTTGGCTAATGAAATGAGAGCAGAAGTGATATATATCCGCCTCCCAAGTAGATGCTTTAAGAGCCACTATTTGCTTCTGTCATGTTGTTTTCCCCCAGCGTTATGACGATCAGCTAAGTCCCAGAGAGAGGGTGCTCCTTCAGCTTCAGCCTGGGCCCTGGAACAAAGACAACATGGAACAGAGCCACAGCTGACTCATGGTTGTCATGGTTCATTAGCATAAGCAAGAAATAGACCTTTGTTATCCTCGGCCACTGAGATTTTGAAGATGCTTGTTACCATAACATAACTCAGCCTAAGTGGACTCATGGACACCGTGCAACCTGTAGGATCTTATCTGACCTCATTAAACCTCAGTTTCCTTGTCTATCAGTTTCCTCTACCTCAGAGGATCATTGTGAAATTAAAATGAGTTAATGCTAAAGCACATAGCATAAAGTTTTGTAGTCCATAGTAAGAATTCACCAAGTGTTAGCTCTCTTTAAAAATGCCTAGAAAAATATCCAGAGGAATACATACCAATCTATTAATAGTAGATTAACAATAGTTCTTTCTTGAATGTGAGATTATAGGTGACTTTTGTTTCCTATTTTATTTATTTCTTTAACCAAATTGTTTATGAGAAGCATATACTATTTTAATAATCATAAAATGTAGATAGTTCCACTTGGGAAAATGAAAAAAAAAGCACCCTGTACATTTCTCTGTCACAATGCCTGTTGCATCAAACTCAGCTCCTTGAGGAAGGAGCTGTGTGCACTGCCCTGTGCTACCAGTGTCCGGGCTCCTGGGTGGCATAGGGCAGGCACTCAGTGTGTATTTACAAAAGTGCAATTGATCAGTTCTCCTGTGGATGACTGGGTGGATGGTAGGTAATGACCTACTGTATCTGAGATGAGAAGTACAAAAAGAATTCTACATGGGATACGAACTCAGAATATGGGCATTCTGAGTTTCTCATAGATATGTTAACCAGGCAGCTAGGAACATGAATTTGGATAGCAAAGATACAAATGTACGGCTCATCCAAATAGAGGTGATGACAGATTGAGCATCCCAACATCCAAAATGCTCTAAAACCTAAAACTTTTTGAACATCAACATCAACTTTTTGAACACACCACACACTGCTTAAAGGAAATGCTTATTGGAGCATTTTGGATGTTGGATTTTTGGATTTGGAATGCTCAACTAGTAAGTATAATGCAAATATTCCCAAATCTGAAGCACTTCTGTTCCCAAGCATTTTGGATCAGGGACACTGAACCCGTAGTCAAGTCTGTGGGTATGAAGTGGGAGCACGAGCTCTCTGGGTCACTCTAGTCCCCACCACCCCAACTGTGCTCTCAAGACCATGTTCGAGTATTTTTTAACAGCAATATTCATTCCACAGTTTTTATTGAGCCTCTACCATGTGCCAGGCACTAATGGTACAGACATGAACTGTAAAATCAAATGTCCCTTCCCTCAAGCAGTTTATGTTTTATAGTGGCGGCAGACGATAGCCAATAACTAAATAAGTGAGACACAGTAGAGTGTACCCTGCAGGGGTAAAGAGAGCGATACAACAGGAAGAGGGAAGGGGAATGAAGGGCGGGGGGATGTTGCAATTTTCAGCAGGGTAAGGCAAGGTAGGCTGCTGAAGACACGACGATGTTTGAGCATAAGACCTTAGAAAGGTGCAAGATATCTGCAAATCCTGGAAGAATGATCCAGAAAGAGGGAGCAGAAAGAGCAGAGACCTTGAGGTGGAAATATGCTTGTGTTTAGAGGAACAGCAAGGAGGTAGGCATGGCTGGAGCAGAATGAGTAAAGGGGTCAGTGGTAGGAGAGTTCAGAGAAATGAGGAAGAGTAGAGGTGGGTGGGGCAGGGGCAGATCCCAGAAGGCCTTACAGCAGGCTGTAGAAGGATCTTTGACTTTTATTCTCAGCAGTATGGATGGGAAGCTCCTGCAATTTGATTAGAGGAGTAACATAATCTGACTTAGGTATTACAGTGGCCAATCTGGTGACTACACTGAGAATAGACAGATGAAGGGCAAGGGCAGACGCTGGTAGAACGGCAAGGAAGTTCTTGCAGAAGTGGGCCATCGGGTGCTTGCTGGAGTGGTGGCAGCAGAGGTGATGAGAAGAGGTCAGATCCTGGATGCATTTCACAAGTGCAGCCAACGTAATGTGCTCGTGGGTTTGATGTGGCATGTGAGAGAAAGAGAGAAATGAAGGGTAACTCTGTGATTTCTGGCATTAGCAACCGGGGGGATGAAATTGCTGAAAGGGGAAGGCCTCAAGAGGCACAGTGTTGGGTGGGAAGTTAGGAGTTCAGTTTAGTGGAGATGTGGAGTAGGTGGTTGGCAACATGAGCCCGCAGCTTGGAAAAGTAATCCATGCTGGACCCGTACCATCTGAGGCTCCTGGCATATAGGCAATGTTTAAGCTGTGAGAATGAATGAGATCACTTAGGGAGTGAGTGCGGGGAGAAAAGGAGTCTGAGATCCGAGTTCTGGGGCTCCCCCCACATTTGGAGCAGGGTAGAAAAGCAACCAGCAAAGGAGAGTGAGTGAGTAGTCAGCCGGGGAGGAGGAGAGCCAGGAATGTCCCAGAGACAAGTGAAGAAGGGGTCTGAAGGAGGCGGCCGGGCTGCTGCTGGGCTAAGTGGGATGGGGACGAACAGCGTTTGCTGGATTGAGCCAGGTGGAGGTCACTCGTGACCTGACAAGAGCAAGGTCTTGGGTGGTAGGGAGCGGGTGAGTGGACAAGCCTGACCGAAGGAGTCTCAAAAGAGAATTCAGAGAGAGGAATCAGAGACAGTAACTTTAAACAACTCTTTGGAAGAATTTTGCTGCAAAGGAGGGTAGGACAATGGAGTGGTAGCTAGAGAGAGAGAGAGAGATATGAATGCAACAAAGCGTTTTCTTCCTTCCTTTCTTTCTTTTGATGGGAGAACTCACAGTGGTCTGTATACAGCTGGAAAGAATCTGTTAGAGGGGGACAAATTGCTGATGGAGGAGAAATAAAGAGGACGTTCTGGCGCGATGGCCTTGACCAGGTGAGAGGACGTAGGATGTACTACACAGATGGAGAGACCGGCCTTAGGCAAGGTCCCAGATCACAGTTCAGAGAAGTGGCAGCAGGAGGCGGGGACACAGGTGCAGGTGAGTTGGCAGATGCAGTGGTGGACGTGTGCAGTGCCAGGTCTGTGTGTTCTCTACTGATTGCTTCTTCTCTCTCTGGGAAGTGGGGAGCAAGGTCATCAGCTGAAAGACAGGGTGAGGGAGGGGGTGTTGGAGGTTTAACAAGGGAGGAAAAGGTGTGAACTAGTGACCCAGGAGAGGGAGAGGGTGGCAGGGCTAGGAAGTATCAGGCCGGCCGTCAAGGACCCCCAGGTTCAGTGGCCAAGAAACCAAGTGAAATGGTCATCGTGGCTGTGTGCTAATCTCCACTGTGGATGTGGAGTGACAGCATTGGCGAAGAGGTGAATTTAGAAAATTCAGAAGCTGGAGAAATAATCTGAAAGAGAGGAATGGGACCCAGAGCAGCGGCGGGTGGGCTAGGGAGTTGGAAAGGAATTGGGGAAGCATTGATCATTTTGAGGAAGGAGGGAGAGAGGAGTGCATTAGTTATTTACTGCTGTGTAACAAAATCACCGCACACTGAGCAACTTAAAAAACACATTTATTATCTCACAGTTTCTTTGGGTCAGGAATCTAAGTACAGCTTAGCTCAGTCCTGTTTTAGGATCTCTCACGAGGCTGCAATCCAGGTGTTGGCCAGGGCTGGGGTCTCACAGGAGACCCCAAGTTTCCATGGTTGTTGGCAGGACTCAGTTCCTTATGACTGTCAGACTAAAAGGCCTTACTTCCCTGCTGCTGTTAGCCGGAGACCGCTCTCAGCTCCTTGCCATGCTGGCCTCTCCATACGTGGGTCACCTGACCAAAGCCAGCAAAGGAGAGAAGCAATAGAGTCTGCTAGCAATAAGGAAGTTCCAATCTAACGTAACATCGTCACAGGAGTGACATCACCTTGCCATATTCTATTGTTAGGAGCCAGTCACAGGCCCCCCGACAATCCAAAAGGAGCAGCTTCCACAAGGGTGCCAATACGAGGGGCAGGGATGATTGGGAGCCATCCTACAGCCTGTCAGCCACAAGCAGCAATGGGTGAAATGGCAGATTTCGAATAGAGAGAAGGGAAACCGAGGGAGCTGAAACACATCTCCTTGAGAAAGAAGATGGGGTCACCCCCTGAGAAGGGGTCATGATGCAGGGTGTGGGGAAAAATGTTTGTGATGAGGAGAGGCAGTCCGTAGGGCAAGTCGGAGGTTTCTGAACACCGATTTGGTCTCCAGCTCCTGGTCTCAAACGATCCTCCCGCCTCGGCCTCCCAAGCTGCTGGGATTACAGACATGAGCCACCCTGCCCAGTTCCAGTACTCTATTTTTTAAAGCCTATACCAGTGCAATTATGTGCTAAAAAATACGAAGTACGTCAGTGTGAGTACACGCATGTGTGTACCCCCTGAACTCACACCTCTGTGCACACACATTTGTGACTTTTGGCTTACTCTTCTCCAGAGCTGCTGAGGTGGAAGGTGCTATGTTTCAAACCACTGTGGCAATAATGGAATAACGAAGCCATGATTTCACATGTCAGTGTAGAGACACTCGGCCCAAATAATACATTTTTAAAGCATAAACTCTGCTAGGTAATGCATGCACACAGTAAAAATTCTAACGCCACCCTCTGGCCTTCAGTCTTTCAGTTTTTCTCTCCAGAGGCAACCAGCATTGCCAGTTCCTTGCAAATGTTTCCAGAAATACCATTTGCATATACAAACATATATTTTCTATTTTCCTACACAGATGGTAGCATACGATGTATACTGTTTTATACTTAAGCATAGGGTTTTGAAAAATTTGCAAGCGTTTCTTAGCAGTAAGCTTTCCGAATGTGCACATTAGAAATCAAGGCTTTCCTTTTTTCCTTAGTCTCAGACAATTAACTTGGCGGGCAGAGAATATGCTCCACTTGCAGGACAGGCCCCTTCAAGCCACACATTCCCAGGTCACTGCTAGCTGGTTTGTTCTTGCCCACTCTAGTTGAACTTACTTATTTAAAAATCCACAAGAAAACTCTTTATATTTTTGGTAGCTAAAGCAAAATCCTGTGGAACACAACAAAACCAAACAGAGGGAAATTTGGGGCTCAGCTTAAAATACAGCTGGGCAAGCCCACACTTAGTTGCTAGAATAACAACCAGCTGGGAGGGCTAAATTTAGCTTGGAGCCTTAAATACGGTCAGCTCTAATGCCACTACCCCCACACGGAGAACTGCCCCATCTCCAAAGTCGGTAGACAAGAGGGAACAACAATGTTGGCTGAAAATGCTGACTTTGCGAAAACCTGGTGTGATTTAATAGGCTGTAAAAGGTTTGATTTACAGCCGATCAATAGGCAAACAGTATGATTTGTTGCTAGGGGAATACAGAGCACAGGGACTAGGATGATGCCAAACAGTGGAAGAGGTTAATTAAATTGTAATGTTAATTTTTAATTTTGATTTAAAAACAACAAAAAAAGAAGAGGACAAACTGAAACTGGAAGTGGGTTCCACTCTCAGGGCTGGCCTGAAGGGGGACGAAGGGTGAGATCTGCTGTCCCACGGGTAGCCTTCTCGGGAGCCCTCTACTCATGCACTGTCCCCGCCCCTAGGGGAGGGCTGCAGAGACAGGGAGCCCCACAGGAGGGCTCAAGCCTTGATTTTACCATTTGGTTAGCCTCAGTTTCCTCGTTTGTTCAAGTGAAGAGGGTAGACTAGAGGCGCTCTGAGCCTCTAACCCCCCAGGTCTGCTGTTTTGGGAACTCTGCACCTCCTACAGCTGCCTGCAACCCAGAGCCGCTGCTCTATAACCCCCACCCAAGCACTTTCCAAGGCCAAGTGCTGGCCTTAGTGTGTCAGGGTGAGACCACATGTTGAAAATATACCTTGGTAAGGGAGGAACAAAGGAACCTGAGAGAGTTGGGCATGTCCCCTGACCCGGATGGCAGCACCGAGGAAGGCCTGACAATCCAGACAGTATCACAGGTGCAGCCGGGCCCTTCCAGGAGGGGTATGGGATGTAGTTTATGGAAAATGAAGAGGACCAGGATGCCAAGGTCAGCCCAGGTGGGACCCCGGCAGTAACAGGACGGCTGGTTTACTACACTCGCAGGTGCAAAGACAATGTCCACCATGGTCCCCGTGAGCTCCTCCAACACCGGGTACTGATAAAGAGAAACTAGATTGAGTCCAGCTGGTTCCAGACTTAGATGCCGTGGTTTCAGTACTGTGGCTTTAGGGTTGCTTCGGTCTCTGTGGTTGAATTGCTGTCTCCCAGATTCCTGCCCTCCTTCCTCTGCTCCTCTCTTAGAAGGTATTTGGTGTGGGGGTTTGCAGGATGTCATGGGATGGGGGTGGGCAGGGCCCCTTGGCCTCACGCTGGTCTGTGTGTGTGAACACTCTTGGTGACCTCAAGCTGTGGCTGGGCTGGTTTGGTGTTCTGGTCTCAGCTGTCTGTGAACTCCTGATGTGGTCTTTCTCAGCCTTTTGGGGGCCCACTGGCCCTCCCCTTGCCTTGACTCCATCGTCACAGACCCATCTGAGTCCCTGCCACACTGTCCCTGTGGGCCCTGGCCCAGGCTGCCACCCACAGTCTTGGCTGCAGGCTTATTTTGCTCCCAGCCACAGTAGGGCCCTGGCAAATCTGGCTTATGGGGGCAAAAGGGTGTTCAAGAGTACAAACGAGACCCTCTCTCTCCCCTCCTAATGACGCAGGGCTGCTCAATTTTCACCTTCACGGCAGTTCCTGCCAAGATCCCAGATGGGGAAGGGGGCACAGCGCTGCTACTCTCAGTGTTTCCTTCAAATTGCTCTAAACACCCTCTTCCTTCCAGCCAAGACCAGAGAATCGTAGGACCCAGAGCTGACAGCGTGCCTTCCACCCACCACTGTTCCTCTGGGCCAGAGGGATGGGATTTAAAAAAAAAGAAAAAACAACCTCAAATCCCCATTCCTGTCTATCTGAAATTTTCATTATGCAAAAGTTCATGCATGATCTAGTACTTTACCATGCATAGCCCTTAATGTGTTAAACAGAAGTTAATTTTTTAGAAAATCTTTTTTTTTTTTTTGAAGTCTTGACTTTCAAGCCTGTTTTGCTTCAAATCTTATTTTGGATACCAAGAGCTGAATACTAACTTTTTGTAATGTCTCAATTCTTTCTGAAATAATCTTAATCCCCTGCTCTAGTCAGACTAGGGAGGTCATGAGCTCATAAAAAGGAAACAAAAGTAATGTACATTAATAATTTTCAAAATAGTTTGCATTTAATTATTGTGTGCTTTTAAAAAAATTTTAATAGATCAAAGGGGGGAGAACAAGTTGAATTTCATTACATGTATATATAGTATAGTGGTGGAGTCTGGGCTTTTGGTGTACCCATCACCCGAATAGCGTACGTTATACCCAATAGGTAATTTTTTATCCCTCACCTCCTCCCACCCTCCCCCCTTGTGAGTCTCTAATATCCATTATACCAGTGTGTATGTCTTTGCATAGCTATAGCTTAGCTCTCACTTATGAGAACATGCAGCATGTATTTTTCTGTTCCTGAATTACTTCACTTAGATGGACTGAAGGCTGTTATCCTAAATTGCTGCAAAAGACATTATTTCATTCTTTCTTATCAGTGAATAGCCCTCCATGGTATATGTATACACTGCATTTTCTTTATCCACCCATCAGTTGATGGGCATTTAGGTTGATTCCATATCTTTGTGATTGTGAATTGTGCTGGGATAAACATATGATAGCAGATATTTTTTTGATGTAATGATTTCTTTTCCTTTAGGTATATACCATGTAGTGGGTTTGCAGGATTGAATGGTAGATATACTTTCAGTTCTTTGAGAAATCTCCATACTGATCTCCATAGAGGTTATACTAATTTACATTCTTATCAACATTGTATAAGTGTTCCCTTTTTACCACATCCCCACCAATATCTATTGTTTTTGACTTTTTATTCATGGCCATTCTAATTGGAGGAAGATGGTATCTCACTGTGGCTTTAATTTGCATTGCTCTGAGGATTAGTGATGTTGAGCATTTTTTCATGTTTTTGGCCATTTGTATATCTTCTTTTGAAAAATGCCTGTTCATGTCATTTGTCCATTTTTTAATGGGGTTGTTTGTTTTTTTTCTTGATGAGTTGTTTGAATTGCTTGTAGATTCTGGATATTAGTCCTTGGCTGGATACATAGCTTGCAAATATTTCCTCCCATTGTCTATTTAATCTTTTGATTATTTCTTTTGCTGTGCAGAAACTTTTTAGTTTAATTAAGTCTCATTTGTCTATTTTTGGTTTTGTTGCATTTGCTTTTGGGGTCATAGTCATAAATACTTTGCCTAGGCCAAAGAGTTTTCCGTAGGTCTTCTTCTAGAATTTTTATGGTTTCAGGTCTTGACATATAAGCCTTTAAGCTATCTTGAGTTAATTTTTGTATATGATGAGAGATAGGGATCCAATTTCATTCTTCTGAATATGGCTATTCCATTTTCCCAGCACCATTTCTGGAATAGTGTGTCCTTTCCACAGTGTATGTTTTTGTCTGCTTTGTTAAAGATAAGTTGATTGTAGGTATGTGGTTTTATTTCTGGATTCTCTATTCTGTTCTATTGATGTATGTGTCTACTTTTATACCAGTACCATGCTGTTTTGGTTACTATAGCCTTGTAGTATAATTTGAAGTCAGGTAATGTGATGCCTCCAGTTTTGTTCTTTTTGCTGAGAATTGCTTTGGCTACTCAGACTCTTTTGTGGTTCCATATGAATTTTAGGATTATCTAATTCTGTGAAAAATGATATTGGTATTTTGATAGGAATTGCATTGAATCTGTAGATTGTTTTGGGCAGGATGGTCATTTTAACAATATTGATTCTTCCATTCCATGAGCATGGGATGTTTTTCTATTTGTTTGTGTCATCTATGATTTCTTTCATCAGAGATTTGTAGTTCTCCTTGTAGAGATCTTTCATCTCCTTGGTTAAATATATTAATATATTCCTAGGGGGTTTTTTGCAGCTATTATAAATGGGATTAAGTTCATGATTTTGTTCTCAGCTTGGTTGTTACTGGTATATAGAAATGCTATTAATTTTTGTATGTTGATTTTATAAGATAAGACTTTACTGAATTCATTTATTAAATCTAGGAGTCTTTGAGGGTGAGTCCTTAGGGTTTTCTAGGTTTAAGATCATATTATCAGCAAACAGAGATAGTTTGACTTCCTCTTTTCCAATCTGGATGCCCTTAAGGATGGTGCCATTTGAATGGTGGTCATGGGCCGGCATCATTATGGTCACCTGGGCGTTCATTACAAATGCAGTTTCTCAGGTCCCACCCCAGATCTACTGAATCAGAAACTGGGGGGAGGCCTGGGAATCTCTGTTTCTGCAAGCCCCCCAGATGACTTTGATGAGCTAGAGTTTCTTTCTCTTGCCTGATTGCTCTGGCTAGGAATTGCAGTACTATGTTTAATAGAAATGGTGAAAGTGGGCATCCTTTGTTTGTTTTTTTTAAATCAATGTCTCCCTTATTGAAAAATATATTACCCAAGGTAAGGATGGAGGGACAAAACTTTAACAAATTGATCTCAAAAACTGGGACCCTGGGCCGGGCATGGTGGCTCACGCCTGTAATCCTAGCACTCTGGGAGGCCAAGGCAGGTGGATCGTTTGAGCTCAGGAGTTCAAGACCAGCCTGAGCAAGAGCGAGACCCCGTCTCTACTAAAAATAGAAAGAAATTAATCGGACAACTAAAAAAATATATAGAAAAAAATTAGCCGGGCATGGTGGGGCATGCCTGTAGTCCCAGCTACTCAGGAGGCTGAGAGAGAAAGATCGCTTGAGCCCAGGAGTTCGAGGTTGCTGTGAGCTAGGATGATGCCACGGCACTCTACTCAGAGCAGCAGAGTGAGACACTGTCTCAAAAAATATATATATATATATAAAAAATTGGGACCCTAAGGAATGCAGGATGGCAAAGTGTTGACAAGGGAAAATTTCAGGTTAGAGGTTTAATTAGGAGAGGTGCAGGCCCAGTAGCTGCCAAGACACTTAGGTTTATCCATAAAGATATCTAAGCCTCATAAAGACTAGCATCAGATCTCACGCTATCAATATGAGGGTTTAAATAGAACATCAGTTAATTTGCCATTGGTAATCTGCTGAGGCAGTTCTTCTCAAACTCTAGCTTGTCAAAGTCATCTGGGGGCCTTGCAGAAACAGAGATTCCCAGGCCTCACCCCAGTTTCTGATTCAGTAGGTCTGGGGTGGGACCTGAGAACCTGCATTTGTAACAAACGCCCAGGTGACCATAATGATGCTGGCACATGACCACCATTCAGATGGCACCATCCTCAAGAAAATGGAATGGAAACCAAGATAGAGACTATGAATGACCACTAGGGCCAGCAGGAGCTGCAAAATTTGCTTTAAGATTCTGTTCTGACAATTACAGGCAGTTGTCTGCGACACACATATTGAAAAGGAAAATAAGACACAACCTAGGAGGTGATTTCCATGCCTCTAGAAGAAGGAAGAAAATCATCACACTGGAGTGTCTGAGCAAAGCTCCATAGCAAGAGGATTTTCTTCTTACGATAAATAGCCTTTGCCAATCCAATCACCCGTGGGTCAGTGGAAAGGCAGGGCAGTAAGCCCCTTTCTTCATCCTGATGAATCTCCATGTAACTAAGTGTAATTTGAAGTCAGGTAATGTGATGTCCCCAGTTTTGTTCTTTTTGCTGAGGAGTGCTTTGGCTACTCAGGCTCTTTTGTGGTTCCATATGAATTTTAAGATTTTCTAATTCTGTGAAAAATGATATTGGCATTTTGATAGGAATTGCATTGAATCTGTAGATTGCTTTGGGCAGGATGGTCATTGTAACAATATTGATTCTTCTAACCTATGAGCATGGGAAATAGTCACAGAAATAGTCACAGAGAGCCAGTGCTGTAGGAGGTCTCTGCCTGTGCCCTAAGCACCTTGGGGCCAGGCCATGTGGGCCGCCATGTGGGGCAGCTGAGGGGGTGGGGGCAGCTCACCGTGCTCAGGAATGAGGGCTCCACACTCTCCCAGGCCTGGCTTCCACCCAGCTTTTCACTTACCAGCGGTGTGGCTTCAAGCAAGGGCCTTAAACCACTGCCTAGTAAGGGAGTGATGCGTCACAAGGGTGGAAGCTGTGACAGAAAACGAGACCTTTTCTGTAAAGCACATAAGCCCTGTTGTGAGGCAGGAAACATGATGCATAAAGGAAAGTGACGTCCTTTGCTAGCAAAGCAGGGTCTGTAGGGTTGTTCCCTATGAATCCTCATCCTGACCTTGTCCCTGTCCCTGTGCAGACTGAGGTGTGCCCAGTTTTTGCTTTTTCTATCTGTTTATCAATGTTTCAATGGTTGAAATACCACTCTCTGATTTGGTCAATAAGTCATTTTAAAATTAGCACATTTTATGTTCCCTCAATTAACGTATCTCCTGGGAATGAAGTCCATTTATACAGTGATTAATCAACATTAAAAGAAAGAGGGTGGCTTCCTCTCTGGGCTTGGAGGTAGTTTGCAGAGACATAACCAAACCCACCAAGAAGGAAGGAACCGTCAGTAAAAATGAGACCTGCTATGGTGCCTCTCTCAGGAAAACAGGAAAACTGAAATCAGCCTGCAGCCAAGTACACTTGCTCCTTCTGTGGCAAAACCACAATGAAGAGATGAGCTGTGGGGATCTGGCACTGTGGCTATGGCGTGAAAACAGTCACCAGTGGTGCTGGGACCTACAAGCCCAGAGTGAAGTTGGCCATCAGATGACTGAAGGAATCGAAAGACCAACAGAGGCTCCACTGTTTGAAACATCCAGGCCTAACCATAAATGGGTTAATTTATGTGACTGTAAAAAGGGGATGTGTGACCCAGCACTGTCTCCTTGGGCCAAAATGCCCCAGGGCATGGCTTGTTCTGTCTTGGGTCAAGGAAGGTAAACAGAGCCACTCCCCAAAGTTATGATGCCTTCCGGGTCCCTCCTCTGTCGCTGACTCCCCACTTCCCAAACCTCCTTCCTCTCTCAGGGCCCACCCAGGGATGCTCCAGTCCCCTTCAGCCACATTGCCTTTGGCTGTAGGAAAGGATAAGGTGACTGTTTTATTTATAAAAAGTGCTACCCTGCCAACCTTTTGCCTTTTATCATTAACTGGAATGTTTTGAGCCTTTTACCATTAACTAGAATGAAAGGATTTTTCTCTCCTTTAAAGGAGTTTTAGGCCTCAGTATAAAAAGGTGGAGATGCTCCATTTTCAGGGCAAGGGCTTGGGTCAGTAAGTGTTCCTGGAATTGTCCCAGGCCTGTCTGGTGATCTTGTGGCCCTTAGGGAGCCATGGGGTAGGGAGCCAGAGCCTAACAGTCCCCTGCTTCTTCCAGGTGGCCCAGCAGGATGGGGCCTGGTACCAAAAGAGCCTGAGGGAGGAGGAACTCCTGCCTCTTTCTGGTATCTTTCATATTTACTTCCCTACCTGAACACAGATCTGTCTCGCTGCTGTCTCCTTGACGTGGTCCTTACCCTGCCTGTCTTTGACCCGAGACTCCTGGATACATTATCATACAGTCGTATTTTAGATCATATTTAATGATTTCTTTGTATCAAACATCCCCTCCACCCCTGTGCTATTTTTGCCTCTACTAATAAAAAGTCTGAGAAGGCAATGTGTCACTGAAATCATCCTTTTTGTTAATAGAGATATTATTTTATAGGGAAGCCATGGCAGGCATTTTGGGGACATCAAATGCAGCATCACTAATATAACTACAGCAAAAGGTTTGACTTGAGAATAAGAATCCAAAAGAGAATTAGAAACACATTGTTTCCTCAACTTTAGACTCTGGAGAAGTCAAGGAAGGAATTTAATTTAAGGGCTGTTTCTGTCAGGGAATTTGTTCGTGTCAGAAAAGCTGCAAGTCAGAGGGAAAATTCAGTGAAATAAAAGGAAGCTTGTTGTGTAACAATACTATTAAAATGTCAGCACTCTTCTTGGAGGTGGACCCAGGCAGTCCAGATGAAAGCGGGGAGGTTAAAATGTCACATTGCTTAGCTAAGGGGAACCGCATTCCCAGCCATGCTATTTGACTTCTGGTTACTTCTCTCCATAATTCAAGTTATTTATATGCCTTGAATCAAAACAAGACCAAGATGGCTCGACAATAGACTGGCTCATTCTCAGTTTGCAGGAGTATTAAATTGGAACTTATACTTTTCATTCCACTTCTTTATTTCTTTTTTAATAGCTTAATGATTTTGTCATAAACCACCTCAAATCCTAACTGGAACCATGGAGTATCTAACTAAAATAAAAATTTTGTTACTGTCAGATTAAACACACGACTCTCCAGTTGCAAATCCTTCTGTGGCTCCCCCTTACCACAAAATTCAGAACAAACTCCTCTACCCTGAGTGCTAAAGTCTCCACGGCAGGCCCCAACAGCCTGGCTGTTTCTCACTGTTCTCCATATGGAAATGACAACCTTCTCAAAGGCTGTGTCTTCCAAGAAGACTGCACCGGTTCTAGCCTCCAAACCAGACCTCCTCCTCTTCTGCATTCACAAGTGCTTGTCTGTCTTCTGGGCATCCCTCTCATTTTGTCTTGCAATATATATATATATTTATTTATCTTTCTGTTCACCTCCCCCCTGCATTGTAGGGTCTTGGGGGACAAGAACTGGGGTTACTTACCTTTGCGATCCCCTGAGTGCTGAGAATAATACCTTGATGTATGTTGATTGGTGGCAGGTCACACGCAAAAAAACTTTTTACAAGGATATTATCAAGAGATTTGTGCCCAGACCATTCATGGAAATTGTCTGTGCAAATTGTTTAAACCATCAGGGATAGGAACTCCACAACCTACGAAGTAAGCCTACTTTTTAATCTAATCACTTACAGGACAAAACTTTCGTTATTTTGGCAAACAGAAGTAAAATGTTTCTGCAATTTTTACTCATTATTTCTAATTTTATTTTATTTTTTGAGACAGAGTCTTACTCTATCACCCAGGCTAGAGTGTAGTGGTATCATCATAGCTCACAGCAACATCAGACTCTTGGGCTTCAGTGATCTTCCTGCCTCGGCCTCCTAAGTAACTGGGACTACAGATGTGTGCTACCACATCTGGCTAATTTTTTAATTTTTGGTAGAGACAGGATCTTGCTATATTGCTCAGGCTGGTCTTGAACTCCTGGCCTCAAGCAATGCTCCTGCCTCGGCCTCCCAAAGTGCTAGGATAATAGGCATGAGCCAATGCACCTGGCCTCTAATTTTAACTTTCATAAAGTTAGAAGCTAACTTTAAATCAAAATCAAAATGCTAGTAGAACAGTTTGGTCTGGATAAGCAAAAATCATCTCCCTCACGAACACACACACACAAACTCAAAGGAGATTCAGCTTTGAGGTGAGCAGGAAATCACTGTGTGTATTTAAAAATAGTTTTCCTATTTAAAAGCAAGGCTCATAGTTTACTCCACAACTCATTTGACAAAGGATACCAAACAGCTCCAGTTCTTCTTGCCAAATAAAGATGCATACTCAGGCTGTTAAAGGATAATCTGAAGAGACCTTATTTTCTCCGCCTTACTCCCAAAAGGATTTGTGTTGGCTTTATACAAATGCACATGATATACCAAACTAAAAACAAATAGACAAAGAGATATGGCACAAGGAAAACAAGGGTAGAATAGTAAGATAAAGACAATAGTAAAGTTAGTATGCAGAAATGTATGTCAGAAATTTTTGAACTTCTAAATTTGGCTCTGAGTTTCCTGGGGACCAAGGCAAAGATGGGAACACAGTTAGCTATAAATTTCATAGTGCATTTAAAATTAAAACCTAGTTCTTTAGTGCCTGCATGCCAGAGACTGCACCCCACCTCTCAGTGGTTCTCTTTATTTAGGGTCAGTTGATCTGGTGCCTGCTGTGGTGGGCCACTTGGGCTCGAAACCATAGGGAGCCCTCAGTTAAGCCTGCGGTCCAGCTGTCCTTAAGTACCATGCCCACTCTTTTCATGAGTCAACCCAACGAGCCTAGCTTTGTGAGAAAGATCAGAAGAATTCATGGCAGCATCACATGCAAGATTATCAGCAGTGGTCACGGTAGTAAGAGTGGCCATCAACAAAGACCCTAGAAAAGCAGAAAGCAGCAAAACAGTCTTTAACATCATCTTAGCAATTGCCATCTTCCCTCTTCCTGCCCCCCACAGACCATGATGCTCTCTGGTGCCTAAAGCCCCACTCTGCTTCCCCCAGAGCCCTCTGCCAAGTGCCCCCGGCTCCACATTGCCTCTGTTCTCTCTCAGATACTTATTAGGAGGAAAGCCGGGTAAGTAAAATCATTAATACAATGATGTGCATGACTAATATATAAGCCTCCCAGGAATAGGTTTTATTTTTTAAGAGTAGCTTTTTAACCTACTTAAAACTCTAATTAACTGACTAGAGGATTGATCGATTAATAGATTGTGTGTGTAGAGCAGAGTTAGAGACTTTTAAACAATAGCATCTTCTCTGTGTTTCTTGAATGCCTTGAGTGACCACTTTGTCATCCATCAAAGGCAAAGGATCTAGCAACTTGACCTTGAACTTCAAAAAATTTACACCATTGCCCTAGTGGTATGTAAAACACACTGGAGTCTCTTAAGCCAGTTAGCCCTCTGAGCCCCAATCTTAATATATAAAGAGGAATAATGACAGAAGTTACTTTAGGAAATTTGGATACGTAAGAACAGGCATATGGGAGTATTGCTCCTCCCTCTTTTCCTGTCATTCATCCTCCCACCCTCCTGCTCTTGTCAAATGTAACAACGTGTTTCATGCCTGAAATCATATGTCCTTAAGAGCACTTTTCCTCCCACCCTGCCTGCAGTTGCTGTTTCTGGAAAGTAAATGGCACACGTAGCATTGGTTCATGCATATCATTCCACACAAGTCTTTGCTATTGGTATTGTCTCATAATTAAGACTATCAGCCTGCGAGTAGGCTCGTTGTGCCAAGGAGTTAGATGTGGGGTACTAACTGCTCACCACTCAAATTATATGGCACAGGCCACCTGCCTCAGACTGCTTTGTCCTGCATCACCTTGACAATGGGAGCAGAACCAGCAGGAGCAATCAAGGGAAAGCACTTTGTGGTGCTTTGAAAGGCTCGCCAGTTGTGGTGGCACACACCTGTAATCCCAGCACTTTGGGAGGCTGAGGCAGGAGGATCGCTTTAGCTCAGGAGTTTGAGACTAGCCTGGGCAACATAGACCCCCATCTCTACAAATAAAATAAAATAAAATTAGCCAGGCATGACAGGCACCTGTAGTCCCAGCTACTTGGGAGGCTGAGGCAGGAGGATCACTTGAGCCCAGGAGTTTGAGGTTGCGGTGAGCTATGATGATGCCACTGCACTCTAGTCAGGGCAACATAGCAAGACCCTGTCTCAAAAAACAAACAAAAGAATTGAAAGGAAAAAAATGACCCATTCACTGGTGAATTCTTTTTTTTTTAATAATTTTTTTCTTTAATTCTTTTTTCAAAGACATTCTAGTTGTCACACTGGTGAATTCTATCAAACATTTAACAAAGTAATAATACCAACTTTATAAAAAATCCTTCAGAAAATATATGAAGAAAAAATACTTCACATCTTCTTTTGTTAGACCGGCAAAACCCTAATATCAAAATCTGATAAAGGCATTAAAAGAAAAGAAAATTAAAGATCAATATATGTCATAAACATGATACCATTAAGAAAATGAAAAGATATACCATAGACTGGAACATATTCATAAAACATGTATCTGACAAAGGTCTTTTATCAGAATATATAAAAACTCCTACAGTGCAATAATACAAAAAATGAACAGCCCAATTTTTTAAAAGGGAAAAATATTTGAGCAGATATTTCGCAAACAAAGGTACACAACTGATAGCATGTAAAAAAGTGATCAACCTCATTAGTCTTCAGGGAAATGCAAATTAAAAAGACAACGAGATGCTACTGTATATACACCAGAATGGCTAAAATTTAAAAGGCTGATTAAATGTTACCAAGGATGTGGAGTAACTTGAATTATCATAGGTTGGTATGTAATGTTGAAGTTATATGTTGGACTATAAAATGATTCAGTCACTTTGGAAAATGGTTTGACAATATCCTATAAAACTAAAATTAGAGCTACACTTTGACTTAGCAATTCCATTTCTAGGTATTTATCCAAGGGAAATGAAAATATACTCCACAAAAAGACTTGTGCAAAAATGTTCATAACGGCTTTTTTTCACAACAGCCAAAAGCTGGAAGCAAATCCATGTCCATCAACCAGAGAATGGATAAGCAAATCGTAGAGTGTTCTTACAATGGAACAGAGCTCAGCAGCAATAGAGGAGGAGCTCCTCACCAGCGTGCACAGACGCACAAATGTCACAATGAGTCAAAGAAGGCAGCTTCAAAGGGGCCCATAAATGGTTCCATTTATGTGAAGTTCGACAACAGGCAAAAACAATCAAAAGTGAAAAAATGAAATCTGTGGCTGCCTCTGAATGGGAAATGGGTAGGAGGAGACATGAGGGAATTTTCTGGGGAGATGGATATATTCTATACTGTGATGAGGTATAGGTTACAAGAGAGTATTCACTTGTCAAAATTGCATAGTTAGGATTTGTGCATCTTAATATGTAGAAATTTTACCTAAAAGAACTAACAGAGTAAAAATTAAAATAATTTGGTATCTGGGAGGGGGGTGGGTAGAGATACAGATCAAACGAGTGGCAGAATATTGATAATTGTTGAAGCTGGGGGTTGGGTACATGAGGGTTCGTTATACTTCTATGCACTTTATATGCATTGGAAATTTTCCATAATAAAAGTTTTAAAATAATTGATATATAATTCCTTTTGATGACAGTAAGAATCACTGAATATTATCTAGTATTTTTAATTGGCTGGAAATTAAAAATGAGAAATTTAGTGGCTTATACCATGAATGTATCTCTCTCTATTTCTTGGATCATTTTCATTTGTTTCAATGTTCAAAAATAGAAGAGAGCTCATCACTGTAATGTGGTCTTGGTATTGAGCTTTATAACTAATATTTCTTCAGAGAACAGATGAAAGAATTTTGGTTTTATTTGAAAATTCACAAATCTTCGCATTAGCAACTTATATGAGAATATATTTGATAAACCCAAAACATTAAATTGTATAACTTAAAAAAAATCTACTGAACTTAACACTTTGAAACATTTAAGGTGGTAAATTTTGTTATGTGTATTTTACCACAATTTTTAAAAATTATATAAGCAAAAAAAAAAATTCCAAATGAAGAGATGAAATGGTTTTCTTTTTCTCCCACATCCTCAGTATCTATTTCTCTTATCCTTGGATGCCACATGGTACTCATTATTGTAGTTCCTGGAAACAAAAGATTTAGAAAATATTTCAAATAATAGTCCTTAAGTTCCCAACAAGCAAAGAGCTGGGACACCAATATTCCCTGAAATTTATAAATATAAATGTTTTGAACAGTTGATTCATCTGTAAACTTCCTGGTGAGTTTGTTTAATTTTAGCAGCTTGTTTTATATCAGCCTTTTTATTTCATAAACACCCCAACTTTGATGAGGAAAGCCAAGAAGAAATAGGATGGATTTCATGTATAAAGAACACTTTAGTATAAATTCATTAGAACAATCCTTAGAGAAAGAGGCAAAAATATAAAACTGGATTTTCGTAAGGTTCTAACTAGGATTTTCTTTAAGTGTGTAAGCTTTCACACTGGAATGTTTCTAGCTAGGCTACTGGGGAGGTTTTGAAATCTCTGTTTCCTGGAAACATGGTGGTTTTAGAAACAGAACAGATATTCCTCCAGGGCAGCTTTGGGCAACCAGGCAGCTGGAACAACTCAGCAGTCTCAGCCAGACACCAGGGCTAGAATGGGAGTTCTCTGGGATGAATGAACACCCACCACTATTTTCTATCCTGAGCAACTTGGTTGGAGATGTAAAGTCTTGAGAGAAAGAGTCTGACTGAACTTAGGTTTTGAGCCTGCCCCTGGCTGCTCCGCGGGTGACAGTGAGTATGTACCAGAAAGAACTTTTGGGAACCCCCTCAGCCTTCTCAGTGATAGGGCAAGTTGTTTCCAATTACTGAACATAACGGAGGAAAGAAAATTCCACGAAAGGAAACAGGGAGCTGTTGCAGAGGGAGAATGGATGCTGGGTCCACTTGTGAGAGGGACAGCTGTTCAGAAGGGCCTTCCCAAATGTGGCCACACTTTACATCTACTTTATTGTCAATGATGCACATTCATAGGCTGCTCGGGCCCAAGGAGATGCCTTATGTTCCTGTCTATCATAAACATCCTTGCAGTGCTGGACACAGAGGAGTAGATCAGGATGCTTTGGGCTGCAGGTAACAGGAAAACCCCACCGGAACTGCCCTGAACAATATGGAAATGTATTATCTCACGTAAGGAGTAACTCTGACACAGGGTGGTTGATCTGGCAGCCAACTAATGTTATCAAGCATCCATATTAACTCCATCTTTCTGCTCTGCTATTCTAAGTGTATCAGTCACTGGCTGGCTACAGCAGCTCCAGGCTTCAAATCCCCACACACCACTATCCAGAGGCAGAACAAAGGAATTATTGTGTTGTTGTGTCTCTTTAAGAACTAAGAAACTGTTCCTGGAAATCCCTCAGCAGAAGTGTCTTCATGACTCATTGGTCACAACTGTGTCACATGACTCTTTCGTGTGTTATCATCAAGGGAAGTGGAATTTCCATGATTGGCTTAATCAGGATAGCTGGGCATGGGGCCAGCCCTCCCCAAAGCTCATGGCCGCAAAGAGTAAAGTGGACAACAAAGTTGGGTAAAGTTTTGTTAGCAAATAGTAGACATTTGTCACATTTTTGGCTCCCCATATTGAGGAATTTCCCACATTAAGAGTCCTGCCCACCAACGATAGAAGCAGAACTTGCCTTCCCAGTCAACAGTTGTGTTTGGATACAGGTACGTTACCTAGACTCCTCCAATCAGACACACCTGCTTAAGACTTGCATTCAGAACCGAGCAGAGTGAGGAATTGGTGCCAGGCAGAATCCCTTGTCCAGTGAAGGTGGAGGAGCATCAAAGAGAGGCAGTCCAGTTTTCAGAGACAGCTGAGTGGCAACATCCTGTGCATGGCATCTGTGTTGTAGGTGGCAGTAGAAGCAAGGCCCCACTGGGGCAGTTTGGTGGTGCAACTTGGGTATGTTCCAGGTTATGTGGCCTCAAACCTTCTTTTCCAGCTGTCCTGGGGCTTCTATGAGTGCCTATGTCCCTGAATAAATTTCTTCCTGGCTTAAACTAGCTTGAGTGAGTTCCTTTGTTCATTACCAGGAATTCTGCAAGGAAGAAGTGAAGAAGGGCTGCTGGGTAGGTCAAACTGTGTCTACTAGACACAGTGTTGCAAAACACCAAGAGAGCACCTCAGTGTACCACTTATGGAAAATAAAATAGGAAAAATGCCCCGGAAGTTGTACCCTGATGCCAAACTCAGCTTCTTTACTGCCACCTATCTTCCTGGTGATGGCTCACAGATCTTTCTCTGGAAGTCTGCCCTCACTGTCTCTCTGGTTAAGCCTTTCCACAGAATGTTTTGACACCCTGAGTGTCTCCCCTTCTGGCCTAATGGGTAGGTAGAACTTAATACTGTGTGGAAGAAATCACAGACGTGTCTAACCAATCCAAGCCTAGCATAAATTTAAAAGTTTTAAAAAACAAAATATTGTGTATGCTTGACTTTGTATCTTCTCACATGTAACTAAAAAGCAATGTATCTACCTTGCAATTTATTTAACATTTTTATTAAACAAAAAAACATTGTGGCAACATTAATGATACTTTGTATAACAGACGGAAAAACTGCATTTACAGCTCTGCCCCTCCTCCTGCCTCCACAGAGCTATTTGTGCCTCTAACATTGTATTATTTGCGTATCTCAATGCCTCTATTTTGCTTTTGTATTCACTAAGTGAGTACAATATAGTTTTACCTAACCACTACCACCTTCTCTAGGTAGTTAGGAGGCTTCCAGCTTATAAACATTCCTATATTAATTTTGTATTAAACAGGCATAAAATATTATCTTTGGGATAATGCAAATCATTGAATCTTATAAATATTTCTAATGGCTTTGCATTGCCATCAGCAATGTACGTGAGAACAAGTTTCACTATACCATTGCCAGCAATGGGCATGTTTTAAATATTTTATTGAATAGAAGCAAAATGGATCTTATTGATGTTTTATTTTGCAGATTTTGATCATTACTAGGGGTCTCCTATGATTCTGGTTGTGAAGATACACTTGTTCAGCACTGTCAGGAAGTCTTCCAAGACAGAGTCAGCACGAGGATCATGGGTTGTGAATGTAATAAAGATGTGCACATTATCAAGAATGTTTCAGAAAGTGCCATGTGGTTTTCTTCAGGAGCTGGTTTTAGGCAGAATTAATCCTTTTAGAGGGTTATTATATTGGATTGTCCTAGTTATGTCAAAGGATGGCCTGGGGGAGGGGATTTCTTCGTTTGTCTGAACATTGCTGAACATTTAATTTCAAATTTTCTGCTTAGTGCATAATGAAAAATGTTCACCAAACTTGTGGCAGTAAATGTAAACTGTATTCTTGACATTTGAAAAATTTGAAATAGATTAATATTACAGAACTACATCTATTCTTTGTGACATCCCTCACCCCCCAAAATTGCTATTTTTAGATAAATTACTTCTCATTTTTCCTCTTATTTTATCTGCTACAAATATAAGCAGTCACTTTTTTAAAAAAAATGGATATAGAAAGAAATTTACATTTTGGCAAACACGGCTTAATTTTGAATGCTAGTATAGAATTTCTCACAGAAAGCCAGGGTCCTGGAAAACAGAATGTTCTTTTCTGAACTGCATTTTGAAAAGGGAAATTAATCGTAACTCTTGCTTTTCCAGGCTGTGCCATCCTAGGGGAGGACAAGCAAAAAGTAACAAAAATAGTTTTTGGCTCCACTCATCCACCAACGGAAATGCTGGAACCGGTGTCCTCTTTTTCTTCCCCTAGCAGAGGCCTCTCTGGCTACAACGTGCACGGTGGTGGCCATTTAATATATTCCCACTTGGTACCCACCTCTGCTCTGCCCCCTGGTGGCCTCAGGCCACCATTGCTACTCTCTCATCACAGTTTGACCTTGTGGCTGCCAAGAGCCCCTTCTCCTCATGTCATTGTCCCCACTTTCATGCCACACTAGAGGTGTGGGCTGAAGCTGTTCTGGCTGAGAAGGAGGGGCTTTGTTTCCTTAGCACATACCAGCAACCACCATGCACTCACTCTCTAAAAAGCTCACACCCTCAGGACCTTCTAGCCCCTTTTCCTGAAAAACTTTACTCCAGCTTCCCTGGCCCTGCATCACAAGACATGTAAGTGACACAACATATTGTTGCCTCAAAAAAGTTTCTCCCCTCTTCAACAGCCGGGACAACTGGATAGCCACATGCAAGAGAATGATGTTTGAACACTGCCTACACCATATATAAGAATGAACTCAAAATGAATCAAAGACTTAAATGTAAGCGCTAAAACTATAAAACTCTTAGAAGAAACAGGAGAAAAATCTTCGTGACCTTGTATTCGGAAATGGATTCTTAGAAATGACACCAAAAGCACAAGCAACACATAAAAAAAGACAAATTAGACTTCATCAAAATTCAAAATTCTTTTGTGCATGAAAGGACACTATCAAGAAAAATGAAAAGAAAAACTACAGATTGGGAGAAAATGTTTACAAATCATGTATATGAAAAGGGTCTAATATCCAGAATATATAAAGAACTCTTATGACTCAACAACAAAAAGACAATTTAAAAATGGCCAAAGGACTTGAATCAACATTTCTCCAAAGAAGTTATGCCAATGACCAACAGGCACATGAAAGATGCTCAACATCATTAATCGCTGGGGAAATGCAAACTGAAACCACATTGAGATAGCACTGCACACGCACAACAGTGACTATAATAAAAAACATGGAAAATAGGATTGGTTAGGATGTAGAGAAATTGGAACCCTCATACATTGCTGATGGGAATGTGAAATGGTGCAGCCACTGTGGAAAGAGTGTGATTGTTCCTGAAAATGTTAAACAGAATTACCACATGACCCAGCCATTCCACTCCTAGGTGGAATACAAACTTATCTCCATGTAAAAACTTGTACATGAATAGCAGCACTATTCATGATAGCTAAAAGGTGAAACAACCCAAATGTCCACAACTGATGAATGGATAAACAAAATGTGATATATCCATAGAATGGAATATTATTCAGCCTAAGAAACAAAGTAATGATACATGCTATAGCATGGATGAGCCTTGAAAGCATTATGCTAAATAAAAGAAGTCAGACACAAAGGTCACATATGGTGTGATTCTATTTATATGAAAGGTTCAGAATAAGTAAATCCAGACAGAAAATAGATTAATGGTTGCCAGGGGCTGGGGGAAGGGGAATTTGAAAGTGATCGCTTAATGGATCCTTCAGGGATGATGAAAATGTTTTGGAACAAGATCGGGGTAATGGTTGTTCAGCATTGTATATATCAAATACTACTGAACTGTGTACTTTTAAATGACTAATTTTGTTATGTGAATTCCACTTTAATTTTAAAAAATACAGTTTAAAACAAAATTTTTAAAAAAGATCTCCCCTCAACACTGATGTGTGGATTCCCTGGGATGGAGTCCTTCTGTGTCTGGTCTCCAAGGCCTGGTCATCAGCCCCAGAAGTCAGCTTTTATTTTCTTTCAGAAATCTCACTGGGGCTTGGGTAAAGGGAATGGGAAGGGAGAGGGAAAAGTGTCCCTTGGGCCACCAAGGTCTCACCATATAAGGAAAGAAATGATTCTCTAATTTGTCAAAATGGAGAGCATATGTAACCAAGGAAACCAGAAAGGATGAATGGACAGAACAGAAAGCCAGTTTGGGGTCACATTTTGGTAGAAGGGAAGGGAGAGGGGTGGGAGAGAGAGAAAGAAAGAAGCAGAAACAGCAGAAAGGGAAAGAAGGAAGGAAAAAGAGAAAGGAAAGGAGGAGGAGGAAAATAGAAGAGAGGAGAGAACTCAATTCCTTTTCAAACTTGGAGATTCTTAAAACTCTGTCTGTGGCATCTGTCCTGCTGTGAGGGGTTACTCCAACCTCAGTTTCATTTCCCTCCAAAGCAAGCATAGCCAAGTCCCAGTTCTATGATTAAAGCTTGGAAAAAAGGCAGATACTCCCATGCTACATTTTATTGAGAGCATTAATATCAGTGGGGGATGGTGGGTAACACTAGAGCCTTTCTTCTCTATAGCGCTGGCTGGGAGCACGGCCAGCCCCCAGGGGTGCCTTTCGCCTGTGCACTTGCCACACAGGCTGCCCTCTTAGCATCCGGGGTGGGCTCTTCCCACCTGAGCTCAGGGTATCTCCCTTGCATGCATTTCTTGGCTAACATTGATTTCTCCACCACTCTGTTTCCTTCCTGTGCCTCTTGTCTTCACTTTCTTCTTGCTCAAATATTGCATGGTATCATTGACCCACTTTAGGTCACAGATCCCAAAACTGAGGCCATGGTGCTCCCATGATTTCTCCCCCACCACAAAGTGGTTAAGAGCAGAGGTGTGAAGCTTCACCTCAGACTCCAGGCCCTTAATCCCGGGCTCTTCCCAGAGAGCTCACACTGGGCCTTGCTGACTCTACAAGTGGGAGGCTGGTGACCCCTGCAGGTGCTTGGAAAAGGAAGAGGGAGAAATGGAGAGACCAGAAAAAAATGAGAGAGATGGAGAAGGGTCTGCCCCTCAGCCAGGCCCAAGTGAGGGGGTGCAGGTGAGAGGCTGAGGGCACTCTGTGAATGGCCGTGTGGCCTCAGTGCCCAGAGACAAGGTGGACACAGAATCTGGACACCCCACCACGCCCACCCCAGGGTGCACAGAGGGAGGACAGCAGAGCTACACCCTCCTGAAGCAAGGGTACCACAATTTGGGCAGTGAGGGGCCCTTGAGATGGTGGGAGTGGGGGTGGGAGCAGACTGGTTCTTGGGCACAGGTGAGATGGCACAGCTGTAAGCACTCCCAGAAACAAGTGGCAGGAGACTGGGTTCGGGGAGGCCAGTGGAACTACATCCTGGTACATAAGGGTTACACATTACGACAATCTGACCCCAGATATATTCTCAAGCTCAAATTCATTTGTTCATTTATTCCAAAAATATTTATCTCTATGTTCCAGCTGCCATTCTTGTATTGAGGGCACCCAAAGGTGAGCACAAGGGAGGACATCTCTGCTCTCAGGTGCTCACCATGCCATTAGCTTAGCACTTCCACTCTCCTCTCCTCAGGGTTTGCCCCTCTGTGACCCAGATGGACGAGAGGTATAATACACGGTGAAAAAAGCAATGACCAAAAAGAGACAGCCTTGAAAACTTCCTGCAGAGGCACTCCTCTTTCTTCTTGCACGGTTCTTAAACCAAGGCCTGTGTCCCTGCGAAGGACTTCCTGTACCAAGGGCTTAGCGAACGTGACATGATGCTGTCCCAGTCAGGACGGGCTTTCCTTGTTGCTGGGTGACCTCGGGGTGGTTCCTGGTGGATGCCCTGCAGTGAGCTCTGTCTAGAGCTGTTCTAAGAGACCAGCTGGTACAAGAGGCGATCACATCCCGTCCTAAGAACATAAGCCACTTAGAGCAAAGCCTGCCTGGGTGCGAGGCTGCAGTGGGAGTTGGGCGAGCGGAGGAGGGGACGTGGCTTCTGCTGCTTAATTAGAGGGCAGGGGAAGGCAGGATCAGTGGGGGCCCAGGGCAGCCGCAGCCAATGGACAGAGAACAGCAGGGTCCCAGAGAAGCCAGGGACTCCCCGATCCTGATAGAAGATGAGCTGCTCGGGACACTGCCAGCGCCGAAGCCCACCTTTCCTGGGCAGTTAAGACTAGTGTATTGGTTTTCAAGCTTCAGACAAAAATTGATTTATTCATATTACATTGTGAACTAATCATCCTATTTATTTCCAAAATGATATTTCCTGTTTGCATCGCAACTTTTCACCTACGAGCCTTGCAGAGATAAAATAGGAAGTGAGAGAGGGTGAAGTGGTTTATTTTAAACTTTTTGAGATAATTGGAGATTCACATGCAGTTTTAAGAAATAATATAATAATATAGAGAGGTCCTGGAGGGCCCATGTACCGTTTTCCCAGTTTCCCCAATGGTAACATCTCGCAGAACTATAGTACAGTATCACAGCCAGGATACTGGCTGATTTCCCCTGTTTCGCATGTATTTTGTGTGTGTGTGTGTGTGTGTGTGTGTGTGTGTGTGTGTGTGTAGTTCTCTGAAATATGAAGTGTTTTGAGTTCTGATGAAGAAAAGTGCTCTGCAAGCACACAGTGATTATGGTGAGGTTTTAATTTTATGTGGCTATTCTGCATTTTTGGTAGATAAGACTATACTCTATTTATGTAATACCTTTATGTAATAACATAAAGAATTGAATGACTATTCTCATGTCGATGAAGATGTGTACTTAATTCCTTTAGCTCTTAAAGATCTTGCTATTAGAAGCCCAGATACATTCAGCTCGATTCAGAACTTGCTAGGATCCCCACTGTCTGAATATTTAAACCTGAAGCTGGACTCTACATTTCCTTGAGTGATCACAGTTAAATCAAACCTTTCTTTTCTCTATATAAATTTTCCTTCTTGTCATACAGGAGGAAAATTTAAATAGATAATATAGTATCTTGCCAAGATCTTGCCAAGATAATATATTCTCAGGCTAGTAACTAAACAGTACATAAGTAAGTACGTTGGTTTTTGTAAAACTGAATTTGAGAGTGCCAAGGAGAGGAAAAGTAAGCGTCTTGGGAAGCTCCTTTAAACTCACAGGTCCTCAAATCACTTAGGGGGTTCCTTCTAAGGGCAACTCACTGCCGTCATCACCCACAAGAATCAGGAGGCACGTCTCCTCTGCAGCCTCCAGCCCCCGGTGCCGCAGCCTTCACTCTGGGGTGGCGCACACAGGTGTTATTAGCATAGCATGAGGGCCTTCAGGTACAACTACTGACAGGTCAGGCTTTCTCTCCTTCTGTCCTCACTCTGTCAGTGCCTCCTCTGGCTTCCTTGAGCCTCTGACCACCCTGAATTTCTCCAGGGCAGTAAACAGCCAGGCCACACCTCAGACCTCATCATCTGGCTCCCACATCTGAGCCACCTCCCAGAACTCTAACCCTCAGCCGCCTCTCTGACCACAACCTCCTCCCATGGAGTTCCAGAGCTCAGCTGTAACTTCAGGGTCATTTAGTTCAACTTCCACATCTCAAAGAAAAAAGTTCAGCGTCACAGCTATTAAGCGACGTGCCCACAGGCACACAGCTAAGGGGTGGCAGAGGCAGTCTTTGAATGAATAAGGTCTCCTGACTTCAAGTCCAGGACTCTTTCCACCAAGCACACTTCTCACTTCCCTCCCCCAAGCCGCCTTATCTGCTACATAACCTCGTGTGACCTCTGGCCTCCAGTCTCTCCCTAACCTCGCAGACCATCCCTCCCTTGACTTCCCCATCCCCATCAGATTTCATCCTCTGGCTGTCCGCAGTCCTGGCTATCCCCAGGCACATGATTTCTCCCTCCTCCTGGGCCATGGGACATTGCTACAGAAAGCCACTAAAGGTGGATGCTGACTGGAATCGCCACAAACTTGACCAATGAAAAACAAGAAGCAGGAGGGGATGGGCAGACACAATTGATCTTTCTCTCTCCTGTGGGCTACTCCAAGCTAAGTTCTTCTTTGCAATCCATCCAGATAGGTGGGTATCCAGTGTTGAGTGTCCGGGGGAGGACCACCAAAGCCAAGGCACAGAGGTGGAGAGATATAGGGAATGTCCCAAGAATGGTGGCAGTCTGATTTGGTGGAGCGTGTGGTGCATGTAGGAACAGGGACTCCCAAGTCTGAAGAGCTAGGCTCGAATCCTAGAGCCACCACTTTCACCACCTGTGTGGCCCGGATAAGTGAAGAAATGAAATCTCAATTTCTATGCATGCAAAATGAGGATAATAGTAGTCCTTTAGGGTCAGAAGAGTTACCGATTTAAAGTAAGCAAAGTGCTTAGCACAGGGCCTGTTACATATAACCCCCCAGTAAATCCTAGTTATTATAATAAGAAGTACAGGCTGCCGTGCAGATCGTGGAGGATCTGAGATGTGATTTGGTGGTCAACAGGCAGACTTTAAGAGCTCCTGAGCAGAGGGCTGGGGAGGGCGTGTCCTGGACTGTGGTTTATGACATTCGCTTTGGCTGTTGCTTGTGGAATGAATGTGGAGCAGGAGGAGAGTGGAGTGGGGTCAGAGGGCCAGCTGGAGACTAGATGTAGAAAGTGCCCAAGATGACATGGTGATGGGAGGGAGGGACATCAAGGACAGCACCATGAGTCCACAGGACAGGGCTTTACATCTTCAGGTCATGCATAGTGCGACTCCTTGCTGTTCCTTCTGACAGCCACCGATTCTTCTGGCAGCTTTGCTTCCTGTTAGGTGGGGGCTGAAGCTCTCAGACAGGGGAGCTCTGGCCTTCTCTGGGGCTGAGGTTCTCCATGCTGGCTGCTGCACATGGCAGGGTCCTCCCACCTCCCCCAGCAACCGGGTCAGAGCATCTGGGTGGGTGCTGGGCTGAGATGGTTTTTGAATCTCTCCAGGTAGTTCTGCTGTGCAGCCTGGATTAAGCAGGAGTGAGACCAGGGACCACAGCCTCACCTCAGGAGTTGGTGCCAAACTAGAACACCCTACCTTGCATTACACCTTTAGTTCGCTCATTCCAGTTGGACCGAGCAACCATCAAAATCTCTCAATTATCAGGAGACACTCTTTATAAGTTCACCCCGACCACTGTGGCAGTCTTTGGCAGCTACTCAACAGCTGTGTCCCTCCTTCCTGCTGAGCAAAACTCCAGTTTGGTTCAGGCTGTGGCAGCAAATGCTCAGAGAAAGTGCGCTCCTCCCCCAAAACCCAAGGGATGAGCTTTGACTGATCTAAGTCAATCACAGTAGTAGTAATCCCATTCTTCTCCACCAGGGACGGGCATGGGGCATGTGACACAGTCTGGCCAATGAGATGTAAGGACAACATGGCTGCGGGGCTTCTGGGAAATGTTTTTCTTCCCAGTGTAGAGGTGTCTATGGAGAGGTCCCTTTTCCCGCTCTCTCTTCCCTCATTTTTGACACTGTCATGTGAGAATGTACAGCTCAGTGCTGCCACCGCCATCTTGTGACCATGTGGGGACACATGACTGAGCCTCCTTGATCCCTGAGCCACAGGACCAACCCCGAAACTGCCCACTTCCAGAGTTATTGTTAAACCAATCAACGTCCTTGGTATTTAAGCTACTTTTGATGGGATTTTCTGTTATTTGCAGCCAAAAGCTTCCCAAAGATATGTGCATGCTAATTTAGTAATGTCTCCTAGGTGAGTTGGACAGAGAACAGTAGGCTTCTGATTGTCTTAGTTGGTCTCTTTGAACAGACAGGAGGTACTTCAGCAGTTGTTCAGGATGAAGCAATTTCTAGTTACAGTGCTGCTGATTCACTCTCTGAAAAGGAGAACCCCTCCCCTCCAGCGAAATATGAGGTACTGAGAAACTCTTGTAATCAACTGGTAATTAAATGGATCCTTGTTCCTTAGCATCCCTGTCAACAATGTGGCTGCCTTGTGGAGCATATGGCCCGGGGTGGTGGAGGGGATGTGGTAGGGATAATTTGCTTAAAGGTAAAGCAATAGTTCAGGTGCACAGGTAACAGCTGAGCCGCATTAAATAGAAGATTTCATGTAATCTTTTCAGCTGATAAGTTTTGGGACAATTCCACAATCTTGTGTCTATCCAGTTCTATGAAGTTAGTTAATTTTCGTTGCATTGTAAATTTCCACCAAGTTGCATTTTAATGTATTTGTGCCTTTAAATTTGTATGCAGAGATAGCACAGGCTGTCAATTTCATGTACTCCCCACACTATATTTATTGTGCGATAAATATAATTAAAGCACCAAGATTCTATATTGACAAAAGCAGAAAGTGTCTTGAATATCAGAATTCTAAACTGACGATTTTTATTCCATTCCAGAAGCATTTTTTTTCCCCCTGTGAGTCACATCTCTGTTGTAGTCATAAAAGTCATTGGGGGGAATTGTGGGCATTAAGGAAGTATTTATTTAACCTGCGTTTTTTCAAGAATATACCTAATAGATAAACCAAGACAAGCTATAGATAGATAATAAATAGGAGGTGTGTGATGTTAATTGTGATATAAGCTGTAAAATCTAGCAGAGTATGCAGATAAAAAGGCAATTATGAATTCACCATTTTGTTATAGTTTCGCATCTGAGACTGCATAAGTTTGTATCATTACCCGATCTACTGCCTATATAATTCTCACTTTAGTTCAAAATCTAGAAATTCAGCAGCCATTTTTAAGTGAGTGCAAATATTCTTAAATTCCTCTTAATCTCTGTAGCCCCACACGGCATATACTCTGCACTGTGACAGGAGAAAATAAAAAGCATGTCCTAACAGCTTCAGCAGCCTACAAAGGACCTCTCGAGGGTATGGATAGAGTCCTCAGCCTGAAAAATTGTATTTAGGAATGTACAATGGCAAAATGGCACACTGGACATGGGCATCAGGAACACCAGATCTCACATCCTTTTACTAGCTGTGTGCCTGTGGGTGGGTTGCTTAACCTCTCTGAACCTCAATTTTCCTCACTATCAAATTGGGATAATAATCCCTGAACTATTTCTCAGGCTTATTGTAAACTCCGAATAAAACAATAGAAATGAAATGTTCAAAATGAAAGCAATTTGGAAACTATAAAGCACTTTATAAATGTCAGATACTTATAATTAATATTTTGTCTTCCTTTTTAAGGTATATGAAACATGTCAACAATTTTGTTTCTAAAATACTTCCACCTACAAAACTTAACTATGCAAAATGTTGTTAAATAGCCATCAGGAGAAAGAGCTAGGTCACGATAATATACCATTGCTGTGGTTGGCTAAATATTTTCTCATATAGTGTTCTGCAGTGAGGTAAGCTGGGTAGCTTTATTGCTTCAAATAATTGCTTCCTATAATTCTGCCCTTGACATTCTTTTTAATTGTTCTAATGTGCCTGGCAGACATTTCCTGGCCAACTGCGCTGGCTGGGCTTCAGGTTCCAACAGCATGCTTACGAGGTCTATTTTAAACCAAGATCCTAGGGTGCAATGCCACAGCTAGTAAGTGGTGGTACAACAGGTTTTTAGGCTGATGTTTCGACTGACATGATAACTGTATATTCATCAGTTCCAAGTGAAAGTAAGGCAGAGTGTCCATAGGGCAGGTTACACAGAAACATGCAGACCCTCTCCACAATTCCGGACCCCCTACCCAGACTGAGGCTAAAAATAAGGGGTGGAAGAGTGGAGGGGGAGGATGTGTGAGGAAATTTCTTCAGAGAAAGGAGTGTGGGGTGCTACCTCTTTCATCTCAAACCAGTGAAAGGGCTTCCTAGGAGGGCCTGCCAGAGAGTGTAGTTAGGTGGCCTGGAGACCTGGAGCCCGACTCACTCCTGGCAAAGCTAAAATTCCATCCTGTGGCAGCATGGAGGGGGCCGTATTGGGATAGGCCTACGCTCTCAGTGTCACTGGGGCAAGAAATGCATGGGGTTTCCCTTGCGACCCATCTAAAGGGATAGTGGCAGCTAGAGTGAACTCTGGATTTTTAGAGGCAGACAAGGAGTCACAGCAACCAGTGGAATAACGCTGAACCCACCCAGGTCAAGAGTGCCCAGGAGAGAGGTCCCCATTAATGGCAAACTCTGAAGCACCCAGGGAAGACCTGCAGGAGGTGCTTTAACCACAGGCCAGCATAGCAAGCTTGAAGCCACTCAACACCAGGAAGAAGTGTCCCATCTCCTCACTTCTCCTTCTCCTCCTCCCCGTCTACTTTGACCCTAGCTGGGTCTTAAACAGCCTCTAGTGAATAGGGGAGGGGTGAGCCTAAGCCCACTGCATCCCTTCTGGGAAGGCCAATTACAGACCTTAAGCCTAGGGTACAGATAGGGGAGGAAGGCTTACTTTCTGGTGAAGTTTGATGCATTTGTTTATAATTTGCACCCAACATTATAATATTTAAATGGGGCTGCGGTTGAGATTTAGTTATTACAAAACTGTCAGTTATCTAAGAACGAGCAGAAAATTCGAGGTCTCTACACAACTTTCCATTCAGGGACAGGAGATAACTAGCACGAGATACATTTTAAAATGATAGTGAGAGGCCAAAATAAAGTTGCATTTTGTCACATCTCACAAGTTGTGAATTCAAAAGACTAGTTATATTTTTATATGAAATGGGCAAGGGTCCCTTTGCACAATGGAGTCCACTGGCCAGTAAATGGGATTTGTTGATGTAATTCATGTTGAGTCACTGGAAAAGATTTCTGTCCTGAAGAACACAAATATTTTGTTTCAGTTCCTAAAATTATCCAATCAACTAGTAAGTATTTGTCTGTTATGTGTAAAATCACATTGAGCATTTTGAAGAATATTTACATTCCTTTACTTCAGGTTAGTATCATTTCCCACCTAGTGCAATGTCTTACACATAGTACATGCTCAAAAATATTTTCAATTAAATTATTCTTTACAAGATACTTAGCGCCAAGGGACGTGGCATTTTTCCCACAACAACACTTCAGCTGAAAAATCTTCATATTTATAAAACGTGGTGCAAACCTGAATGGAGAGTGATTGTGATCTCACTTGTATTTAACACTGTAAAGTGTTGCTGAATGGTCTAACAGGAGAGAACAGAATTTAAACTAGAAACACATAAATGGGGTTCTCTTTTCCATTCAACAGTGATGATGCACGAACAAAAAATGATTGGCCCTGGGGGACCAAGGCTCGAATCTTGTTCTCCCACTTACTAGAGCGCAGGGCCCTCGTTCCTCTCCTGTGAATGGGGACGCCAGGCTGCCTGCCTCAGAGTCGCAGGGAGGCTGTAAGAGATAAGATACCAGAATACTCTGCAAACTCTGAAGTGCTGCACAAATGCAAGGGCTTATTAATAACAGCCAACAGTTAAAACATTCGCAGATTGCCACATGCATAGCGCTTTATATCTATTTTCTCATTCAATCTTCAGAACAGCCCAAGACCTAGCTAGATACTATTATTTCCTTCCACTTTACACATGAAGAAACAGAGAGGTTAAGCACTGGTTCCAGGTTATTACACAGAGCCTCAATCTGAACCGGTAAACCCTTACTCTCACCCCAAGCATTACGCTGTTGTCCCGCCTATTAATATTTAACAGAGCGCTGAGATCTAGTAGGGGCTCAACGAATACTCCGCAAATTGCTAATTTTAATTAGCAATGCACGCTTCCCAACGACGCCTCTTCCTCGCTGCTCTCCTGCCCTAGCAGTCCCCAGTCCCCGCACTCGCGCTCTCCGGGCCTCATCAAGCCCCTCCCACTCCCCCGCCCACCGACGCTGACGCCACGCCCCAGCACTTCCACGCATGCGTCGGCGGGAGCGGCGCAGGCCCAGTGGTCCAGTGGCGCCCGCAGGCCACGCCGCCCCGCCTGACCCCGCCCGGCCCCGCCCCGCCCCGCCTGCTCCATCGCTGCCGCAGCTGCATCTTCTTCGCGAAAGCCGAAAGATGAGCTAACCTTCGGCATCTGTTACCGTCTCCAGGGCTCATCACAGGTGCTTTGGGTTGGGTCGGAAGCCCCCTTCCCTGTGCCCACTCCAAACTCATTCCCCTGCCCGCTCCGCCCGCGCAGTAGCGGCCTGGCTCTGCCGGCTGGTGGCCCGGGCGGCGGCCGGAGGTAGTTTGTGTACGGTTACCATGGAGACGCTGGCAGGCCTGGCAAAGCGGGAGGGTCGGAGGACTCTTGGGGTGAGGATGCTGCTGCGCTCTGCCTTGGCCTGGACCCCTGGAGGAGTGGGCATTGGCGGGAGTTGGGGAGCCGCTGTCGGTGAGGGAGGTGAGGCGTCCCCCGCCGGTTCATCGGGGACCCCCTCCTGCAGTTGTCCGCTTGTCTGTCCTGGGCTGGGGGAGAGAGGCGATGAGAGTGCCTTATGCATGCTGTCGGGGTCGGGCGCCGTGGTCTGATTTCTATACACTAAGCATTTAGCCAAGTGCGTGATGTTTAATAGAAGCGCAGTAATATTTGTTGAATGAGAGAGTGGTAGACTAAGTGGCTTTATCTAAGCAGGCAGTGACCTGGCCTCTTCTCGGCAACAGGATATGACCTCAGTAAATAAAAGTGTATATGTAGCAATATTTAACATACATCGTATATATACATAATACCTCTTATGATTCATTCCCACAAGTATCAGCAGGTCTTACATACTGCTGTGATTTGAATTTATTTTAACTTGGTTGAAAAACAAGCACCACCTTTTGTGTCCTGTTTTGTTACTCTGTAAGATTCTGGTTAGTTGTTGATGTTGATTTGGCATAGCTGATAGTCAATGAAATACTTAATGAAAATTCTGTTTTTTTAAAGGAAAGCACCCCCCATTTAAATATTTAAACATATAAAATGTGTAAAAACATTGAACAAATGTCATTCTCTTTTGAAGTTTCTTTTTTTAAATGCAATTTTTCATTCATGGGAAAAATTTTTACCGTATGATTTTATCACGTAGTATGTTGCCAGTAGTTTACATTTTTTAAGGGCCAGGCACCATGCTAAGGCACTTTACATGAATTATTTCATTTAATTCTTCAAACAGTCCTATAAGGCAATTATTATTACTAGCCACCTTTTACAAATGAGGAAACTGAGGCTTAGAGATGTTAGAGGCCTTGCCCAAGGTCACATAGCTGTCAATTGTCAGAGAGCATTTAAACCCTTACTCCAGCATCCAAGTACTTAACCACTGTCATGTTCGATGCTCATACAAAAGTAATAATACAAAAGTAATTCAAAATCATGGGAAGGGTCCTGAGTGTTTGATTTGCAGGGAAAAGACTGTGGAGCTGGCCAGTCTTTCCCCTGTTGCAAACATCCTGACAGCCCAGTGTTGCATTAACAAGAAGGCTCTGGTTCCAGTGCTGTTAGCAGCAAAGATAAAGACAGGTCTTTATAATTAGTTGTAAAGTTCTATAAATGATAACTGAACATTCCTCCAAACCAATAAGAAATATTTTGTTTTAAAAAAGAAAAAGTTTCTTCAGTTTCAAATTTCCTGCTGCTGGTGGTGTTCTCCCTCTAGATGTCCTGTGGACACAGGCTCAGGACAGTGTAGTGCAAGACAGAACTCCACCTCTTCTTTCCCTGCAGAGTCCACTTCTCCTGTTTCTTTTAAAAGATCCTCTCCTTCCTCCACCCCTAGGTTTGCATAGCCAGTGTTGCCTGCGGCCTCTTCCTGGCTTCTCATATGCCAAATCCTGTTAATTCTTCTGTTCTCAATGCACCTCACTAATTCACATATCTCTTCTTACCTGTTTCACTTTCAGTCCTGTATCTCAGGCTTTCCATACTTTGTTCACTGATCGCAGCATTTATTGAGTCCTACTCCATACCAGGCAACTTGAAATGGAGGCAAGAAAAGGAAAGGGGGCTAAATCTGAACTCATCTTGCCACAAGAGTCAGATGCTAGTTGAAATCAGTCCAATCTGCTTTCTTAATTCACTATAACAAATATCTTCAATTAGAGAAGCCGTGCAGCCTTTGTCGGGTAATTTCCTAGCTCAAGTCTATATTTGAAAGTGGAGTCCAGCGATTATGTAAGTGTTGACCTTCAGCCATGCCTCATATGGAGAGTTGGGGCTGCAAGTCTGGCAGGGCAACATTAGATGCACAGGCAATCCTAACACAGTGGGAGGGTGTAGTGACAAAGAACAACGGGGGACCTTGTGAGACTGGAGACGGCCACTTAGGCGAGGTGGGTGGGAGAGGCATGCCCAGGAAAGCTTCCTTGAGGAAGCGACCTCTGAGGGTTAGCTGGTGTTTATGTGAGAACTGCCTGCTTTCACCACTTCTAGTCTTTGCCTTCCTTTCCTTCCTGCCCATCTCTGTCATATTACATCATCCCTCAAAATATTTAATTTGCTCATCAACTTTAATTTCTCTATCTGCCATTCAGTTTAGTTGGTCCAACTCCAGTCTTTGTTGAGTTCCTGGAACTTCCTACTCTAGTCCCAATGCTACCCATTGCCACTTTCTCAAATTCAGCCCATTTTTCAGAGCCTAGCTTAAGCACCGCCTCCTCTAGGAAGTCTCCCTGATGCCCTTCTCCCAATCACAAATCTCTTCCTCCTTTGTAATCACATGGTAACACATGCTCATTTCTCTGTTTTTGTTTGTTTGTTTTTTGGGTCTTTTTTTTTATTGCTGCCATTAGTTTCTACCTTGTATTAAATCATTTGGTTACAAGCAGGGCCGGTACTCAGCTGGTACACACCAAGAAGACTGCTTCTATTGTGAAAGTATTGGTATGTGTGTTGGTGGGTAAATAGTTCCAGCCCCAGGCCTCTGAGTGCCCTGCCTTGTACCACCCCATCTAGTGGGTAATAGTTTGAATATCATCTCTGAGCATATGTCGTAACTTTTTTTGCTATTAAGACTCTATCCATTTCAAAAAATTGTGGGGATTAATTGAGATAATGTACTCAAGAGTGCTTAGTGCACTGCTTGGTATTAAATTATGTTTAACTAGCATTAGTGATCCTTCTTGCTTGACGAAGACAGTGTTCTGATCCTCTCTGTGTTCCCAGAGATCCAAGCAGAGGGCTTTGCACATAGGAAACAGTTAATCAAGACTAGTTGAATGGATTTGCTCCACTTGTCAGGAAAATTTTGTAAAGTTCCAATTTCTGTGGTACTATTGTGTTATGTTCAGGTATGCTTTACTCTAAGTAGACAGGCTGTCAAACTCTGAGTGACTTTTTCAAGTTGGTGAAAACGATCTATGATAATTTGTAATTTAACCAGTGTAAAGAAAAAATCCCCCCCCAAAACTCCCTTTTAAGTCAGTTTGCTTGTTATCATTAAACATTTTCATGATTGATTTAGTTAATAATATGCTAATATTAATGTAATAATAGATTAACTGTGCAGACTTTACATTATTGTACCAGTTTCTCACAATATAACTGTTGTGGGGGAAGAGAAAGGAAGAGGGATAGAGAATATTTTGTAAGAATTTGTGGTAAAAATCTATAGACAAAAAGATTTTTAAGCTCATTATCTACATTGTTTCCACCAGTACAGTATTTGGTCAGTTTAAATTCCTGCCCAAATAATTTACAGAATTCTTAGAATTTGACCTGAATAAATGTTCCTGCTTCATTACTCTGTGAAAGAGTATAGTTTTCAATGCAAACT
>NW_012149174.1:4732283-4734184 GCF_000956105.1 Propithecus coquereli
TGTATTTTTGAGAGCTGTTCTTCCATACTGACCTTTTGTTTGGTGGATTTTTAATTAAAACTTGTTTCTGATTTTTTTCAAGCTTAATATAGAGGGATGGTTAAATATAATATATGGATGGGTTTAAGTATTCCTTTCTAAAGTACTGGATAAAAAATAGTTGATTTTTTTGGATCATATATTTGCAGGGCATGGTGTCCATCTGAAGAACATTTTACTTTAAAAGGAAAGATGCTGTCTCCAAATGATAAAAAGTTAGAAAAACTGGATCCGTTTTATCGACCTTCAGTGTCCAAGCAGAAGACCAGTGCAGAAATCATAAGTGAAGCACGAAATGCATTAAGAACAGTTAGAACCCAAAGACCATTTACACCACAGGAAGACCAAAGAAAACTATTTGGACCTGCATCTTCCAGAACACCAGAAAATAGACCTCCTTCCTCCTTCAGGTATATGACATTTCACTTTTATGTACACTCAGATATTTAAGCACCAGGTTACATTTTCCCATAATTCTACTTATGGATAGTTGGGGTTTTTTTTTTTAATAAACTCAATTTTTTAGAGCAGTTTTAGGTTCACAGCAAAATTGAGTAGAAAGTACAGAAATTTCTCATATACCCCTGCTCCCACACATGCATGGCCTCCCCTATTATCAACATCCCCTAGCATTTGTTACAATTGATGAACCTACATTGACACATCATTGGCACCCAAAGACTATATAGTTTATGTTAGGGTTCACTCTTGGTGTTGTACATTCTGTGTGTTTGGACAACTTTATAATGACATGTGTCCACTGTTACAGTATCATACAGAGTAGTTTCGCTGCCCTGAAAGTCCTTTCTCTGCTTATTTATCCTTTCCTCCCCCCAACCCCTGGCAACCACTGATCTTTTTACTATCTCCATACTTTGGCCTTCTCCAAAATGTCAAATGTCTAGAATTGTACAGTATGTATCCTTTTCAGATTGGAGTCTTCCACTTAGTAATATGCATTTAAGTTTCCTCCGTGGTTTTTCCTGGTTTGAATATCTCATTTGTTTTTAGCACTGAATAATACTCCCTTATCTGGATATAGCATGATTTATGTATCCATTCACCTACCAAAGGACATCTCAGTTGCTTCCAAGTTTTGGCAGTTACAAATAAAGATGTTTTAAACAACCATGCATAATTTCTAGAAACTTTATAGTTAAAAAAAATGTGTAAGTTTTTGTGTGGACATAACTTTTCAACTCCTTTGAATAAATACCAATAAACATGATTTCTAGATCACATGATAAGAGTATATTTAGTTTTGTAAGAAACTGCCAAACTGTCTTCCAAAGCAGCTGTATCATGTTGCATTCCCACCTGTTCTTCCAAATTCTTGCCAGCATTTGGAATTGTCAGTGTTCCAGATTTTGGCCATTCTAATAGGTGTGTAGGAGTATGTCATTGTTTTAATTGACATTTCCCTGATGACGTATGATGTGGAGCAACTTTTCCTGTGCATATTTGCCATCTGTGTGTCTTCTTTGGTCAGGCATCTGTTAAGGTCTTGGCCCATTTTTTAACTGGGTTGTGTTCTTATTATTGGATTTTAAGAATTCTTTGTATATTTTGGATAATAATCCTTTATCTTATATGTCTTTTGCAAATATTTTCTCCCAGTCTGTGGCTTTTCTTCTTCTCTTGAAGGAGTCTTGCAGAATAGAATTTTTAATTTTAATGAAGTCAAGCCCATCAATTCTTTCTTTCATGAATCATGCCTTTGATGTTGTATATAAAAAGTCATTGCCAGACTCCAGGTCATGTAGACTTTTTCCTATGTTATATTCTAGGAGTTATATAGTTTTGTGTTTTACATTTAGGCCTGTGATCCATTTTGAGTTACTTTCGTGAAGGGTATAAGGTTC
>NW_012149174.1:4746024-4746426 GCF_000956105.1 Propithecus coquereli
GTTATAGAAGTGACTTTAGGAAAATTACCTTGGTTTGAGAGCTAAAAGCACTTGTTGCCATAAGTTTGTTCTTTTGTAAAAAATAATTGTGCTAAAGGTAGAGGCAGGAAGCATAGGACCACCAGGCAACACTAAAACCGGGAGCTTCATCCCCTGTAAGGTTCTGGCACCCACTTGGAGGCCATCACCATTTAGAAGTTAGATCATAGGGAGCTTTGGGTGGCACAGAGCTTGGTACAAGTGTTTTGTGAAAGTTTTTAAGGAATTAGAATTTTGCCAGTAATGTTCCTTTTCTAAGGGTATTAGTATCAACACCTATGAAAGAAGGGAAAAAGTATCAGCATAGAATTCTTGAGGTGTGAAAAATAAAACGTTTTTATATCATAAGTCCAAGGCAACTTC
>NW_012149174.1:4746476-4748116 GCF_000956105.1 Propithecus coquereli
TGTCTTCTTTGGTCAGGCATCTGTTAAGGTCTTGGCCCATTTTTTAACTGGGTTGTGTTCTTATTATTGGATTTTAAGAATTCTTTGTATATTTTGGATAATAATCCTTTATCTTATATGTCTTTTGCAAATATTTTCTCCCAGTCTGTGGCTTTTCTTCTTCTCTTGAAGGAGTCTTGCAGAATAGAATTTTTAATTTTAATGAAGTCAAGCCCATCAATTCTTTCTTTCATGAATCATGCCTTTGATGTTGTATATAAAAAGTCATTGCCAGACTCCAGGTCATGTAGACTTTTTCCTATGTTATATTCTAGGAGTTATATAGTTTTGTGTTTTACATTTAGGCCTGTGATCCATTTTGAGTTACTTTCGTGAAGGGTATAAGGTTCGTGTCTAGATTCTTTTTTTGCATGTGGATGTCCAGTTGTTGCAGCACCATTTGTTGAAAAGGCTACCTTTTCTCCTTTGTGTTGCCTTTGCTCCTTTGTCAAAGATCAGTTGACTGTATTTATGTGGATCTATTTCTGGGCCTTCTGTTCTGTTGATCTATTTGTCTGTTCTTTCACTAATACCACACTCTACTGATTACTGTAGCTTTATAGTATGTCTTGAAGTCAGGTAATGTCAGTCTTTCAAATTTGCTCTTCTCCTTCAATATTATGTTGGCTATTCTGGGTCTTTTGCCTCCCCGTAGAAACTTTAGAATCAGTTTGTTGATATCCATGAAATAACTTGCTGGGATTTTTATTGGAATTGCATTGAATCTATTGATCAAGTTGGGAAGGACTGACATGTGGACAATATTGAGTCTTCCTATCCATGAAAATGGAACATCTCTCCATACATTTTGTTCTTTGATTTCTTTCACCAAGTTTTTTAGTCTTCCTCATATAGAGCTTGTTCATATTTTGTTAGATGTATACTTTTATTTGATTTTTGAGGTGCTAATATAAATGGTATTGTGTTTTCATTTCAGTTTCCACTTGTTCATTGCTGGTATACAGGACAGTGACAGACTTTTTTTTTTTTTCATATGAACCTTGTATCCTGCAATCCTGCTATAATCACTTATTAGTTTTAGGAGCTTTTTCTCAATTCTTTAGGATTTTCTGCATAGATGATCATGTCATCTATGAACAAAGACAATTTTATTTCTTCCTTCCCCATCTGTATGCCTTTTCTTTCTTTTCCTTGTTTTATTGCATTAGCTGGGATATCCAGTATGATGTTGAAAAGCAGTGGTAAGAGGTAACATCCTTGCCTTGTTCCTGATCTTAATGAGAAAACTCTTGAATTTCTCACCATAAAGTATGATGTTAGCTATAGGTTTTTTTGTAGATATTCTTTATCAAGTTGAAGAAGTTTCCTTTTATTCCTTGTTCTGAGAAATTTTTTTGTCATGAATAGGTGTTGGATTTTGTCAAATGCTTTTTCTCCATCTATTGATATAAATAGGTGATTCTTCTTCATTAGCCTATTGGTGTGATGGATTACATTAATTGATCTTCAAGATAGTTGTTTTTTTAAGTTTGACTCTTGTTCAAGATTCCTGAAACTCGTTCTAAACTTTGGATTCAGGAAGTTTAAATGGTTAATAGTGGTTATCATACTAACTTTATAAAATCATGTGAACAAAGCTT
>NW_012149174.1:4749192-4753142 GCF_000956105.1 Propithecus coquereli
CTGTCCCCACCAGGACTGCAATACATTAAATAGATATGCCATAACTTTGGTTAGATATGTTTTCTCTGACTATGAGTAACCCTATTCATAGTGATCCTTGAATTAATGATGATTACTTCTCCTTTTCTGTACCACTTTTTGTTTTCCCTGGTGTTAATAAATTGCCTTACTTTTTTAGTTTTCTATTATTGATATCTCAACCCCAAACTCATCCCCAGTGATCTAAATCTCCTTTTGTGTTCAGGCACATGAGGTATTCTATCGATTCACTTCCTTGGAGAACTCTCCACACGTCCTGCCCAGCCACCTGCCCTGGTTACCCCTACACAGCTCTCCGTGGGCACCCTTCCCCATCATCCTGGGGGCACAGCTTCTTCCTCTTGTGCCGACTTTTTCCTGTTTCCCGAATCCCAAGTCCTCTTTCTTGATTCACTCTGATTTGGGTGGAGCATTCCCTTCCATAGCTTCTTGAGAAAAGATGCATGAGAAGTAAATTATTTGAGACCTTGATTCCTGTTTTTTGCCCTCTGAAAGTTTGTAGGAGTTTTCTCTTTGTTCCCAGTGTTCTGAAATTTCATGCTAATGGGCCTGTGCATGAGTCCAATCTCATCGGTCACACTGTCACACATCTGTCACATGTGAAGTGCCCTTGCAACGTGGAATCTTGTGCCCTTCAGCTCTGGGAAATGTCCTTAAATGATTTTTACAGTGTCTTCCCTACTTTTTTGTTCTGTTTGCTCTTTCTAGAATTTATTATTCAAGTATGGGATCTTCTGGACTGGAACTTCAATTTTTTTATTGTCTCTTTTCTATTTCACATCTTGTTTTAGAAGAGACTTTACATTTTAATCCCTTTATTGAATTATTTTCATATCTGCTATCATATTTTTAATTTTCAAAAACTCTTTTTTCCCTATAAATTATCTTTTATATAGCATTCTGTTCTTGTTTATGGTTGCAGTATCTTATTTGGGTATATTAATGATAGTCTTATTTTGTAACTAAGTTTTCTTCTCCCTTTGTAGTCTCTGTTGCATTTTTATGTTTGTTTTGGTCTCTATTTTTTATACTAGCAGCTCCGTTTGGTGCCTCATGCTGCTTGTTTGGCTGCTGTTAAGAGGGGGAGCACGTGGGTGGGGTTGGTCAACTTACAGATGATATCTACGCACACCTGCAGCTAGGGGGATCTGGCTGGGCTGCGTTGTTGGTGACACCCCAACGGCAGTATCTTTAGGGCTTTCCTTATGGGTTAGTCACTTTCCCTGGAAACAAGTATCTTCCCAGCTCTTTTCTGGAGGTTAAAGGCTGGTTTCTAGCTTCTAGGAGCCAGGTGCAGGAAGAAGGTAGGAATGCCTAGCATTCAGCATGTAAATATTCAGTTACTATCCATACTTATGACAAGCACTCTGCCACTCAACGATAAGGCTGCTTATTGTAATGGTACCCTTACTTATGGACCCCAGTTAGAGACCCTCTGTTTCACCTGCTTAGAGAATAAGGCTTCCATCTTCTCCTGGGTTCAGTAGCCTGACTGCATGGAGCTGGGAGGGAAGGAGTTACACAGAATTTCAGGCAGCCCTCCTTATTTTAGCCACCCCTCCCTTTATAATTCTGCTACCTGAAGAACTTGGTGATACCAGTTCCTTAGATTTGCATGGGATTGGGGTATTAGTCAAGCTGCTTCTCAGTTTCCATTATTATATGTGTGTGTATGTGTTTGTTTTTGACGAACTATTTGAAAATAAGTTGCAGACATTATGATACTTCATCCACAAAAATTTAAGTGTACATTTCATATGAACAAGGACAGTCTTCTATGTAACCATAATACTATCATCACAGCTCAGAAGATTAGCATTACTCAGTAATATCATTTAATGTATAGTGCATGTTTAAATGACCCCAATTGACTGAAGATATATCTTATATTTTTAAAATGCTTACCAGAATTCCTCTGTGCAGAAGATAATACTTGTTCTTATATTGCATATGACAAAAATGAGATCCCCAAATAGTAAACATGAACCCATATGCAATAAGTAATTTGCCAGCTATTGTTGACACATGGCTTCTTGCATCTATGACCTGGGAAACCATTGGGTTTTGAGCCAGCTACAGCATGAGGGCCCAGTTTGGTGGCCAATAGTTCTACCTTATGGTAGAGTGGCTCTTTGTTTTATGATTCTATGATTTGACTCCTATAAATTACTTTCAAAATTACTATAGTTTTGGGGGGAACTCATTCAATTTGGGCCTACTCTTCCCTAAAAATCTCTATTTCTAGAGTTAACTTGGAGAATAATGGAAAATCTGATGCTCCTGGTTCTTGATTGCTCAGGCTGGTTTCTCTTAACACCTGTAATCATGCCAGGCAGAGGGGAAGGCACTGTAATTTGCACAGAAGTGATAATGTTCATTAACATTTGTATCTACCTGCTATACAGGTGTGCCAGATACATCTTTTTTCTTTCTTAGCAGCTCCCTACCATCCCACAAGAGCACTGAGACCTGGGGCAGTTGAGTGGCAGTTATTACTATTTTCATTCTGCTACTCTAGTTAGCTGGTGTTCAAATGTGTTTATACAGAAATAATTGCTCTTTTACTTTGGATCGTATAAAGTTAGAGAAGAGGTATGACCATGTGAATGAATAGGAAATTTTGTCTTTCATCAGTATCATCATCAAAGCAGAATTCTCCCTCTGTTTTCTAAACCTACAAAGTCCAGTCATGTAAGCCCCAAATATATATGTTTTTAAAAGCCTGAATAGGGAAGAATATTCAACTTTTTAGTATTAATAACATACAGCAAAGACATAGATCATAAGAGTACAGCTTGATACATTTACACAAATGAAACATATTCAGTAACTAGCATTCGAAAAGAAAAAATAGATGACTACCAGCATTACCAAATAGATCATTTCTAAAGTCAGAAAATGCCATCATGGCACCTCTCAGCCACTGTCTCCCCAGAGCAACTACTGTGCTCTTTTAACAGTATAGATTAGTGTGGGCTGTTTTTTATATTTTACATGAACCAAGCTCCAAGTATTTGACAAGTGCAGAAGGGACCTAGGAACTCATGTAGACCTTGTGGTTGGGAGTGATCCAGGTTAAGAAAAGCAGAGTTGAGTCAAAGCAGTGTTTTTCTTTTACTATTTCTGAAAGGAAGGGTAAGTTACAACAGTGAGTCATATGCTGAGAGTGACAGCGGAGCCCAGAGCACCTGTGGAGAAAATCACAGTTACGGACGTGCACACTGGATGGCCACATCTCAAAGGCTGTGTGCTTGGGAGAATTTTTAACATTTGCTTTCTGACTTCCAAGATGCCTTTTCTTGCGTGTGTGGGTGTTTGCCTTTGTGTTCTGCTGCTTTACAAACTAAATCGTGGGCAGCTTTCTGAGGTGGGATGTTCCTGACTTCCTTTTCCAGTCTTCATGTAGGACAGGGGGAGACCCCCACCTGACGATCCAGAGGGCCCAGGGCAGAAGTGGTCAGGGGCCACAGAGCTGGGCTGAGTCATGGCCAGCCGGGTCCCTTAAATGCCCTGTGATTTGTGTCTTCCTTGAATGGGTTGTTCTATGAACATAATCTTTGTGCCTTCAAAGGACTCTAGCAGTTTCATCAGCCAGAACAAATCTTAAAATCCAACTTTCCTAGTGTCCTTAATCACATTGAAGTCACTGGCTAATGCCACGAATCAAAATGTGGGGCAGGGAAGGTTCCTAAGTGAAAATTTCAGCTTACTGGCAACATTCTCTGATTTCTAAAATTAACTGAATTTTATAAGAAAAACATTTTGCTGATTTTCTTCATAGAAGCCATTTTGCTTCACAAACTGGAAGAACATTTTGTAGAATCTGGCATGAAAGAAATTGCTGACTTGTGTAGTAGTTTTCTCTTGGAGAATTAAAAATGCTTTCCATATATCATTTTATATTCTAAGTA
>NW_012149174.1:4764063-4766597 GCF_000956105.1 Propithecus coquereli
CCCAGGAGTTCAAGACTGTAGGGAGCTATGATCACATCACTGCAATCCAGCCTGGGTGACAGAGCAGGACCTGTCTCTATCTTAAAAAAATCAGATTGCACCATCTCCTTGCTGAAAACCCTTCAGAGACCCTGTGCCTACAGGAATGTTTGCCAAACTGAGTTCCAGGGAATTCCAGGTAACACTTTCTGGCAAAATGTTAATAGCTTTTGAAAAAGGGTTCAATATTCAAATAAGTCAGGGAAGCACTGCCTACTCCTCACCCTCTTAATACAGTATCTGTGCCCATGAGCATATTAAAGGGTTGGCAACGCCATCTGGCAAAGAAACCTGCTTTATTTTAATTCAGCACAGCATTTCACAAACACACCTGACTGTGGAGTCTCTTTTGGGAGCCCAGGTTGGGAAACACTAACCTACTACAGAAGTTGGCAAACTTCTGTACACTTTTTCTGTAAAGGGCCAGATAGTAAGTAAATATTTTAGACCTGTGATCCATATGGTCTCTCTCTGTTCATCCTGTTCAACTCTGCCATTGTAGCATGGAAGCAGCATCAGCTGATTTACAGCCACTGAGATTTGAATTTCATATAATTTTTACTTGTCACAAAATATTCTTCTTCTTCTGAGTTTTTTTTTCCAGCCATTTAAAAATATAAAAACCATTCTTAGTTTGCAGGCTGTGCAGAAAGGAGAGGCGGGCCAGATCTGGTGGGGCTGTGGTTTACCGAGCTCTGGGCTAGCGGAAGGAGCCTGACGCTCCAGGCCTTGCTCTCACCACTCCTTTCCCTGCCTCTGAACAGGGGGTGCTCCAGCGGTGTGGAACCCCTTGCGTCACCACACCTGAGCCTCAGGCAGCACCTACTGTATAATTTGCCGGGCCCAGTACAAAAATGAAAATGCAGGGCTCTGTGTTCAAAAATTATTAAGAGTTTCAAGATGGCCACAGCAGAGCACTAAACCGAGTGCGGGCCCGTCTAGAAGTGGGCCCCTCCTGACTGTGCAGGCTGTGCACACAGGAGGCTGGCTTTGACTCCAGACTTTTGCTCTTTTTTCTTCAGTCTGTCTGCCTCCTGTTAATCCGTCAGAATGCTCCTCAGGCTCTACTTCCCTGACCAACTCCAGCCCTCAGGGCTTCTCCACTGTCTGTGTCCCCTCGTTGCCTTGCTTGGGCCACACTGGGCTGCATTTATCTCTTTACACTTCTGCCTCTTTGTCTCTCCTACTAGACTAGCAACTTCAGTAAGAAAAATGGTTTTCTCTGTTTGCGGCCCAAGATCCTAAAACAGAGTGTGGTACGGAGCAGGTGTCAGAGAAATAGCTGTGGCACTGAATGGTGTGGTAATGCTGCCAGTAGCTGTCTCCTTTTGAAGTTTACCCACGATCTACTACAAAATTAGTACAATGTACTGCAAATATTTGCCAGGGAGACACCGAGCATCATCACACACGCTCAGTTTAACGGGGGCCATCCATCAGGAGTCAGAGCGAGCCCCAGGGCAGCTCGTCATTTTAGCTCTAACTGACAAGCTCATTCCAGTGGATTGTGAGGACAGAGGGGTGCAGCTCCTCCACCTACGAGTGTGATTGTGTTTCCCTTCTAGAAGCTCTGCGATGGCTGGGACTTGTTCACCACAGGTTCACCTGCACGGGGAACAGCACCTGGAGCATAGTAGTGGGTGCTTGATCAGCATTTAGGGAGTGAATGAATGAAAGAAAGAAATCCTAAAGGATAGCCATAGGCTATAAAAGTGCTTTGTAATCTGAAACAGAGCGCGTGCTGTGTAATTCAGTGGTGAAGTTATTTAAGGTGGCATGGTGCTGTGGACAGAGCCCTGGACCAGGAGTCAGGAGTCTTGGGTTCCAATAATAATAATGACAGTAACTTCTAGGTTTTGCGTGTGCTAGTACCATATAAGTCACTTTATCTGGCCACATCATTTAATTCTCACACACCCCAAGAGGTGGGAACCATGGAAGGAGGTGAGAGAAGAGTCGAGCCACCTGCCCACAGCGCACAGCAGTTGCTTGGAGCGCCTGCGCTTGGTCCCAAGTCTGATGGAATCAAAAGCCTGTGCTCTTCCACCCTTGTAGTCCTGGCTCTCCCTGTGACCTTAGACCTTATAAAATAGCGTTCTCAATCTTCTCATCTGAAGAATGAAGGTTAGACTAGCCAATCACTGAGGTTCCTTTCAGTTTGAAAATTTGGTGTTTTGAAAGTGGGGAGCTTGGTCAGGGGGTAGAATAGGTGGTTTTGTTATTGCTAGTTTTTCTTGGTTTGTTAGTTTTTAAATATATGCAGAAAGGGAAACCTTGAGTCTTTCTGGAAAAACTTAAAGCTTATCCCCCACACTCTACTGTGGGAGAATAACTCTCTCTTCTCCTTTGACAAAATGTTTTATCCCGGACTAGAGTCCAGTAGCAGCATAAGATGCTAAGCTATTCCTAATGTCAATTTGCTGATAAAGAAAGTGTTGTATTTTACTTCTAAGGGTCTGCATTCATAAACACAATACACGTTTCAGTTCAGAGGC
>NW_012149174.1:4766647-4768792 GCF_000956105.1 Propithecus coquereli
ATGGGGTCTCACTTTTGCTCAGGCTGGTCTTGTAAGCGATCCTCTGGCCTCAGCCTCCCAAGGTGCTAGGATTAGAGGCATGAGCCACTGTGCCCGACCACAAGCATTTTCTTTTGATTAGTTGCCAACATTTAAAAAGTAGAAGACTCTCTTGAAAAAATCCAGATTTATGACTTCTTGTGAAAAAATCATAAAATCTGGCAGCCCTGGGTCCCCGTTCCATGCAGCTCTGACAGGGAATGATTGGAGCTGGGTGGTGCCCACCCTGCAGCTCAGGGTGTGACCTGCAGTTGACCAGGACTCCCCAGCTCGTGTCACTTATTTGCCTTTCTGATCCCTGATGTAGATGAAGAGATAGAACCGAGGAGAAAAGAAGACAGAGGAAGCGCAGGGTGTGTGCGTCACGCCATGAGGCCGTGACCGAGTGTATCATCAGGCAGCTTGCTTTACCTTAATGTGCCAGTTTGTTTCTCCTCTAATACAGTCAGTCAATCTGGTATCTATTGAGCCCCTACTATGTGCTGGTCGTCATTCTGGGCTACCAGTCCTGCCCTCAGAGAGCTTACAGTCTGGGGAGGGGAGATAGACAATAACAGAACAAATACATCAGATAATTTGCATTCTGATGAATGCTCTGAAGAAGATAAACAAGATAATGGGATAGAGAGTACCTGTGGCAGGGGTAATCTGCTTTAGCTCAGGTGGCTCTGAAAGGTGTCTTTGAGGAGGTGACATCTGAGTTGAAATGAAAATAACAAAAAGGGGACAGCCACGTAAAAACCTGTGGATCAAAATGTCCACACTGAAGGAAAAGCAAGTCCAAAGGCCTGAGACGAGAGCGTGCTTGCTCCAGCATGGAGGACCGAAGGCCAGGTGCTGGAGGGTGGCTGACCAAGGGGCAGTGGAGAGAGCCGAGGCCAGAGAGCTTGCAGCGCCTCGGAGCATGGGAAACGGACCGGCTGTGCTCCACTTGCAGTGGAAGGCCAGGGCGGGTTTAAGTCAGGAGCGACAACATGATGTACGTTTTTTCTTCAACGGCAGTTCTCAACTGCAGCTGCACATTAGAATAACCTGAGGAACTTTTCAGAAGTTTCACCACCGGGATCTCATGTCAGACTAGGTAGATCAGAGGGGATTGGTAATTGCGGGAGCAAAGTGCCAAGACAAGAGGGGCTGGCATCCGCAGCCCAGGGCACTTCTTACGAACAGGGTGGCAGAGCTGGTGTGAGGACGTCTCCTCTGTTTATTCTGTGTTCTTGCTTCTGAGCTTGAATGTTGTTTGTTTGCCGTGTTTTGCTCCTGGGAGCTCACATTGGAAACCCTGCCCCTGGCCAAGCCTTTGACGTTGATGTGAAGATGACTGCAGAGATGAGGTCCTGCTGTCCTCCTCAGTGCCTCCCCGATGGCCTGGCTCTTTCCCTCTCGGGCCACCTGGCCCTTGTTTGCATGCTCTGGGAGCTGCTCTCTATGGCTGTTATTTCCCAGCACTGGGGACAGCTTCACACCCCCAAGATGCACTGAAGCGTGTCTTTGCTGTAGTTCTTTCATCCGCTGTTTGTTGCCCCACTTCACCATTCGGATCATCCCTGTGGGCCTTGCCAGCACTCAGGAAATAATGGCAGCAAAACTCATTGTCATTTTGAAAATATGCGTTGCCCAATTATAAAAATATTTGAGCCCTCCTGCCTTAGAATCACTGCCGTTTTAATAGGAGCTCCCTGGGTTTCATTTCGGAGTCTCTCTATCGTTTAGAAAAGGTAGCCGTTGTTGGGTAACCGGGGCTGGAGAGGCAACTGTGCCTAGAGACGGAGGACGTCCCTTCGCTTGGTGCGATGTGGTTTGTAGCTGGCACTATCCCACAGGCAGGGCCAGCGTGTGGTGGCAGGTTTGGAATTCCTGGTTTGAGAGAATGAAAGGGAAAAGAGGTGAGTAGTCTTCTCCATAGGGCCAGGAGTTTCACTGCTTTGTGTTCAGAGAGGTTTTTGGCTGGAGGTGGCTCTGCTGCGATCGCCTCCCCAGTTATTCAAGCCATGCAGAGACCTCAGAGCAGTCACCACCTTCTCCCTGATTCCTGAGCCCCCACGGCTTCCGAAATCTCTCCTGAGCCTGCATTCTCCTGTCCCCCACTGCCACACTGCCTTCATG
>NW_012149174.1:4768842-4770275 GCF_000956105.1 Propithecus coquereli
ATTGTGCTGCTGTACACCTGCCTGGATGACAGAGCGAGACCCCATCTCAAAAAAAAAAAAAAATTATAGTCTCTTACATGGGTAATATCTGTTTGCAAGTGTAGATAAACTATTTTTTTCAAATATGCTAAGCCTCATAGCAGAGTAGTTAATGCAATATAATTGACAAAAACAATTAAAAAGTATTTTTTTATATATCTCACGTTAACTAAGATGGGCCAGTGAGACAGTAAGTGGAACTAGGGGCTAGGATGAAACCCAGCAGAGAGCCCTTGTGCTTTTCTGGAAGGGTCAGGGCTGGCTCCAGGGTGGTGAGTCTTATTTGAGACCCCAAAACTCATGCCAATAATTTCAAAAATCTCTTCCCAGAAACCAAAAGCTCCTGCATCTCCCACCAGAGAAGAGGATCCCTGCTTTTCCTTTCCTAAACCACCACTGGACCCTGCGAAGATTAGAAGAATAAGCAGTGCCCGGGCTCGCTTATTCAGGGCGGCCTCCCAGGGGGCCCTTCTGCCGGACACATCCCTTCCTCCCACCGACTGTAAGGCCATGTAACCTCCTTTCAACTCTAGGGACAGGCATGTTTCTTGAATTTGCACACAAAAGCTATTTTTATATGATTTTTTTCTAACCCCCGATGATTTTTACATGAACTAAGACTTAGTTAATATTGGGCAAAAGCTGGTTAAGAAACATTGTTCATATATTTTTCTGGGTGTTTATAAAGAATATCTAAATATCACAGTTTTTTAAAAGACATAACTTGATAGGAAAACAATATTAGAATAAATGTTTCCTAATGAATGGTTCACATGTATCAGAAATAAATGATTTTTAAATTAGAGTTCAAAAAATTGTTAATTTCATTAGAAAATTAATGAGAATTATAAGATTGTTGTAATGTGCACTAAGCTTCGGTCTTTGATAATACCTTTCTGATCGCATGTGAATATGGAAGCAAAACTTGAATGGGACTTTTTCTACCACCACGGAACTGCTGCCAGGTGTCTAAACCTGGGAAAGACCTCACATCCCAAGAAGTGCCACCAACAATTGGAATCACCCACCATCCAGGGCATACTAAAGGTTTTCCAAACTGCAAGAAAGGACCCACTAGTGGGATGACAGTCAATTTAGTGGCTCACCCCAGCATTTAAAAAAAATGAAGTAGAATAGAATATAATGGAAAATATCAGGGTACATTACATACAAAAAGGGTAAGTATTGCTTCAGGAGACTTTACTTCCATTTTCTACAGAAAATGTAACAGTAAATCGATTTGTTACTGTGTGTGGTCAAAAAGTTGGAAAACTACTTTACCAAAAGCTGATAGAACCGGCCCTCCCTCAGTCAACAAGGATTGATGAAGAGAGATAGGTTTATAGTTAAAGAGAGACACAAACAGTCTGAGGAGAGATCCTAAAGATTACAAG
>NW_012149174.1:4770325-4771154 GCF_000956105.1 Propithecus coquereli
TATATACTCTTAGCTTTTCTGTTACTGTTAGTTTCATGGTCACATTGTGGTGACCTAAGTCACCACATGGTCCTAGGTCACATTCCTATGAATATTTTGCAACAAATAGGGGAAACTAAAAAGTAAAATGACTATTTATTACACAAATATAGCACAATTTACATAGCCAAGTGTTATCTCCTTCAGAACGGACACCTCAGAATCCAGTATCTTTATTCTAGGAAGGTTGTGTCAGAGGCGAGGGCCTTGACTTTTGAGAAGAGTTAAAAGTAACTTGGGACCAAATCTGATGAGTAAAGAGTGAGTGACTTGCATTGCAGGAGGAGGAACTAGCATTTCTTGAGCTTCTATAACAGGAATTGTATTTATGTCAATGACCCTATAAGGGGACTACTGTCTCCATATTATAGTTGGGCAAGTTCAGAGAAGTGAATTTCCTGCACAAGTTCGCATAACAGTAAGAGGATTCTACTCCAGGTCTGTTTGATCCCAAAGTGATTTAGTCATTTTTTTATATTATGCTGAATATTTTATTTACCCTTTTTCTACCCGTGTTTAGGAAAATGTGTCTCCAATGTTATAAAACTAATTCTTGGGGGATCTGATTTATAAACTGATTCTGGGTATAAATGAACAAGAGTAAATAAAAAGTATTTTGAAGAATGTCATCATTATTGAAATAAGCCACTTCTTTGAAGGAGAACTCTAATATAGATGTCCATGTTCTATTCGTGTATGCAAGAAAAGTGTTTGAGATTATGTGTCATGTGTGATAGATGACTTTGCCCATTTTTCCAAATGATATGACTTGAATTTCACCTGTATTTTT
>NW_012149174.1:4781844-4787157 GCF_000956105.1 Propithecus coquereli
GCCCCCATTCCCAATCCCCTTCACCCTTCTCTACTTTTCTGCCTTTGCTTTCTTCCAAAGCACTTACTGTCTTATAACGTGTCATATACCTTATTTGTTATGGCACGTTGCTTATTGTCTACTTATGCCTGTTAGGATGTACACCTTCTGAGGTCAGAGATCTCTGTGTTGACACCAGTGCAAGTGTCCTTGCCTAGGACAGTGCCTGACACTGGCATTCAGTAAATATTTTTTGAATGAAAAATTACTAAGATGATCAAATTCAGGAGGAAGAATTTTTGTTATAGGACACAGAAGTACTTATATGGACTAGGTAGTTTATAAGCCTAAAGTCAAGTGTCTGCCTTCAAGCAGACTGTAAGCTAATGGAGATAAGATCCTATTCGTTTTCATCTGCAGATGGCATGACGGTGCCAAGCCTAAATAGTGGTGGGGCCTTGTATACGCTCAGAGGAGCTTTAGCTGTAAAATTCCAGAGTGGATTATAAGCAATGTATGATTTTAAATCATACGAATTATTAGATTGAAAAGTAACATTGAAAGGTAGTGATTCCTAAGGTAAGAAATCCTTTGACCAAACATTTTCTTGGTTATTGCAGCAAAGAAGACAGTGGAATCCAAAGAAACAGTTATGATGGGGGACTCTATGGTGAAAATAAACGGGGTTTATTTAACAGAATCCAATGCCATTGGCCACTTAAAGAGTCACCCACTTCGACTCACTTGTGACGGAGACTTCAGTGAAATCAAGGAGCAAGAAACGTTCGAAGGAACAACCTCCGTACCATCTCATCTCAGAAGTGGAGGGTCAGTATTCCTTTTATTTAATTTTTTGGTCAGGATAACTATATCATTTACCAGTTTGTTCTGTATCTTACATAGATGACTGATTTTGCTTTTTCCCTTTTATACAAGCAAAAGTTTTAGTTAATGGTGCAAGAATGGGAGAGATTTTTATTCTCATGGATGAATGGAGTTGATTTTACATCATTCTTTATTTAATCCTCAGGAAAATTTTATTCATAACTGCCGAAATGCTGCTTCGATAGGACTGTCAGAATAAGGTCCAGCTGGACTGTTCCAGCCAGCCCTTGAGTGACGACTGACCATTTAGTTTGTGTGTTATTTGGGATTCTTGCCTGGCCTGGAATCTCTTATTATCTCCTTCTGGATGAGTCCACTGTTGCTAACTCCACAAGATCAAACACTTATTTTATTCTCCAGTAGAAATTTGGATGAAATATTTATTTTGCAAACTAGTGGTTAAAACAGGAGAAGTCTGTGGATTTCAGTTATCTATACGATTCCTCCATTGACCCCTCATAAATGAATGGTCGGGAATTACTTTTTTTCATACCATGCTCCGAGATAGGATTTCCTTGAGAAGCAATTTTCCCACCATATTAAAGATTTATAAAGGTTTCTCTGTGTGGTTCATTATATGGGCCATGTGAATTCTTACCCTGGTGTTTTGCTAAAGAAGCCGTATATAACTGGAGGCAAGAATGGGGGGATAAAAGGGGATAGCAGGCTCTATTTTCCAGTCCCTGCCAGTAATGATGCTAAGATAGGCAAAAGGTCTTGGACTGGACAGGGTCACTCAGTTAAAGATATTTTTTTCCAGGACTTTCCATTGGGTCATCATGGATAACTGCCCAGTTTGAATTTGTTTAACAAGATTAAATTCCACGGGCCATTTTAAGACCAAGTACTCGTTGCACTCACTTTAGGTTTCGCATTGGCTCTGGCTTGTACACGTGTAGCGTGCCTAAAACTTTCCCCCAAGTGGCTGCTTGGCAGCTTGTTAGTTTAGCTGAACTGACCTTGTCTGCTGACACAGCCTGAAGAGTGTCACACACACGGAATTTATATTAGGCAACCTAGTAGTCCTTGTAGTCGCTTTGCATTCAGAACATTTTTTAAATTAAAGGAAAAATGCAATGTCTCCTTAAGTGGAAGAGAATGACTTCAAATTGGGACTTTGGGAGTTGAGCAGAAAACATCAAACTGACCATTGCAGACAAATCTTTTCCAGTTGGTGAATAAGAATAGGCTGTGGCCCTCAGAGCTTAAACATAAAAGGCAGCAGGAAAACTTGTGTTTCTTTCAGTACCGAAGTAAAAAGGAAACATTTATCTTGCTGCATCCATCCTTACAGTAATGAAAGCTGACTAGAAAAACCAGACAAGGGCTATTTAATTTGTTTGTTTATCTTCGCAAACCTTCAGATGTGGCGGAGTAATCTGGCAAGGCAGAGTTCATTATGTCTTCCTCAGTCTGGGACGGCAGGGGCGTTTTCAGTTACATATTCTATCCCACGGCAAAGGACAGATCAATTAGCACTTCTTCCTCACTGTCCAAAATTACGAGGCGTTGGCAGCAGCACTAATTATTTTCTTTTTGTTTTGTTAGGATGGCTGTTGCATCATACAAGGATTGTGTCTGAGTTGGGTTTGCAATACATGCTGGCAGGTTTAACTCTCAATAACATTTTTGCTTTATGAATCTTTACCTCCTTTAATTTTTGGATGGAGTTCTGTTGGAGTGGTGCCCCCCCCAAAAAAAAGTTTATATAGTAGGATTAAAACAAACCAGAAAATGGAAACTCTTAGCAATTCTTTCATTAATTACATTTATGAATCAGTCTGGGACACTTGATAATTGTTTCTTGTAAACATTTAAGTACACAATTCCAAGAAATGATCTTTGCTATGCACTGGAGTATTCCCAGTTTTGATGCGAGAGCCCTACCCTCAATTAACATTTTTTCATCTTTAAACCATAAAGTGGAAAATGAAGACTCTCGTCCGTGAGCTGGGCTGGCAAGAGAAGGGAGGGAAGGGAATTGAGATGACAAGGGGTGGAGGAGGGGCACGAGCAGACCGTGGAAAGGGCACAGAGCTGGCGAGGACACGCTCCCAGCCTGGGGTCCTCACAGCCTCGTCCAGTGTGACAGGGGCCACCTTTGTGTCGAGTGCTTCTCTGGCTGGGGAGGGAAAGGAACAGTTTGTTTCAGTGTAACTGTGGTGATTTATATACCCTTAATTTAAAATATGTATAATTCAGACATGAGATGGACTGAGTTTATGCTGGTTAGGATGGAAAAAAGGAGTTACTAAGCAAGGTGTGATTGCAAACGAGATATTGGGGGACTATTAACTTTACAAAAGAGAACACACTCTCAAGCACTTATGGAACTGTCCATCCTCAAACCACGTGCCAGGTATGACAATCTCCATGTGTCCGTTTAGGGACTTATTTAAGGTTTGGCAGACCTGCTCCTCAGCGATAGTTCATTCTCCCTTACTTTGTATTACCTTATGGATTAAAAACAACACAGCTCCTCAGACCTTGAGCAAGGTGTGTGTGTGTGCGTCTCCATTCATCTGTCCATCCAATGGCCCAATCTGATGAACCCCTTTATATATCTGCTGAAAAACCTCCTGAGGCTTTCTATGTAAACGTTGTTCAGACCGTGATGGTTTGGAAATGTGATCTTTAGGAAGAAAGCCCAAGAGCAGTCAACTGAGAGTCAAGAATCCTCCTTTGGGAGCCAGAATCTCTGGATTTAGGTCTAGTTCTTTCTGTCATTTGATTTAGCTGTATTTGACAAGTCTCAAGGGCTCAGTTTTCTAATCTGTAGAATGGAAATAACTGTGTTCTTCACTGCCATCTCTTCCCAGCCCTCACTGTGGGTTGTGGAATGATTACCAAGGCCTGAAAACCTTATTTGTAAACTGTCAAGTGTTCTTAGTTTTGTTGGGATCAAAAATAAGAAAAGGTGGCTTCTGGTTAAATATGCCAAGGCATTCTGCAGAAACCCAATAAAACCAGCAAAGAATGAAAAACAGAAATAAGTGTCATGAATGAAACAGGGAAAAAAAAATGGTTCCAAGCCAGAACTACAAAATATGAAGCAAACTTTACACTGAAGTATGGTCTTGATTTTTACGTTTGCCTGGCAAACTTCCCTTTGGAGAACAAGCCCTCTTGCATTGTATGATAAATCCTGCCCAGTTCACTTCTGGAGGAGAGCTGACCCTGTCTTCCCTACCTCCTTTCCTGGGGGTGGTTATGTGGCCTAGGACTGGCTAATCAGAATTCTTCAACCCCCAGCTACAGCTGTTGGTTTAGAGATGTACACATGATCCAAGCCAGGCCAGCTGAATTCCTCCCTGGGACTTTCATCAAGGCCTTTGGGAAAAGTGCTCTTTCTCCATTTTCACAAGCTGTAAAGATGATGTGGTCTTGGAGCTGACGGTGGCCCTTTCACTGCCTTGTGGAAAGAGACTCTGAGAGGGAAATGGTATATAAACAAGCAGAGCTAAGGAATGGAGATAGTGATCAAGCTCAAGGATGATCTAAAAAACCCCTGGATTAAGCTGTGCCTGAAGCCACAGTATCTACATTGTAGACTGCTCTGTTTTGTGAACTGGAACTGGTATGTTCCTTTTTCTATTTCTTTCTTCTTCTTTCCTTCCTTTCTTTTTCTTTCCCTCTCTCCCTCCCTTCCTTCCTTTTTTATTTTGAGAGGGACAATTTATGGTACTTCAGATTAGGTTTTTGTTACTTGGAACGTTGCAATCAAAAGTATCCATTTAACCTTCCAGACCCTAAGAAATCTAGATGAAAACAAGGGGTAATTTGATAGTAGACACATACCTCCCTTAGACCTTGAGCAAGAAACCGATTTCACTAAAAGTGAGTCTCTTAGTTCAGAAAGTTGTACCAAATAATCTTTAACTAGAGAGATGAGATCTAAGGATGTGGGCAGGCCACAGGAGAAGTGCAGACTCTGGAAGGACTCTGTTCAAGAATCCAGATCATGAAGCGAGGGGAGGATGGAGCTGCGGGAGACACTCTCCTCGTTACCTGTAATCCAGGTAGTTTGTGTGTGTGTATTTTGGGGGAGGGGGTTTGATAGATTAGAACTTAATGAGCCTATTACGTGAAAGGGCTTTTCTGGGAGTCATAGCACCCTGCTCCACACAATCTAGGGAACACACAAGTCCCAAATCAACAAAACTAATGGATTTGGTGATTGGATGTTCAAGAAAATTAATGTTGAAGCTACAGAGTGCCCCAGTTCTCTCCCTGTATGGATCATATTCAGCTTCAACAAATAAATGGCTCTATTTAAATCTTTAAATAGATATTAGGATAAGAATGATAAATGATATTTAAAATGATATTAGGATAAGAACTAGGCACTAGAACTCAGATATGTAAAGAACATAACAAAAGACAGATGAAGGAATTAGATCACAAAAGGTATTTCTATCCAGAAACATATAGAAATTATAGATAATGTAA
>NW_012149174.1:4787934-4790312 GCF_000956105.1 Propithecus coquereli
TCTCACCGTGTTGCCCAGGCTGGTCTCAAATTCCTGGCCTCAAATGATCCTCCTGCCTTAGCTTCCCAAAATGCTGGGATCCCAAGTGTGAGCCACCATGCCTGGCTAAGCCCCAGGTTTTCTTAAAACATCATTCAGTGCCAGAAGACAGTGGAGTAATGTCTGTGAAGTCCTAAGTATTAGGAGGGAATAACCCAAGAATTGTATTGCCAGACAAATTTTCCTTCAGTAAAAAGACAACAGATAGACACTTTCAAATACAAATTAACTTAGGGAATATACTGCTCATGCACTTTCTAGAAACCTTCTTAGACAACAAGATGATGAATCAGAATTCAAAACTTAGAGATGAAGAAGCTGTGGTAAAAGCATTCATGGTGAGTACAATATTTATTTTGTTTTCATATTGAATTAAAAGTAAACAAATCTAAAAATAATGGTATGGAACAGAAACCTTGACAATGCAGGAGTAATATAAACAACTAAAACCAGTACTTGGGAGGAAATGTGAATATTAATTTCTTCACTTTCATAATAGGGAATAGATCTGTCAGTAGCTACAATTGAAATGGAAATATATAGTTTGAAGATGATAATTTCAGCATCCTAATGTTTTCCATTATTTTTTTCTTAACTTTAGAGAGATCTTTTAGAAACTAATAACTCTTGTGAAGACCTATTCATCTGAAGTTCTACAATTCCTTCAGTTTCATCTCAATTTCTGTTTCTCTGTTAAATTCAAGCACAATTTATACTTAATGCTTTTTCACTAAAATAACATGTATGGTATGATTGCATTTATATGTATCCCTTTACCTGCCTTCCTTCCCACCTTTCTATTCTTTCATTCTTCTATCTTTTCATCTGAATATATGCAGAAATATATCTGGAATGATGTTTATCACATATTAATGATGTTTATTTCTGGGTGCTGGGTTCGGGATGATTTTTTAAAATTTTCTTTGTACTTTCTTATATTGCCTGGCCTTAAAAAATAATAATAAATATATCATTTTTTCAAAAAAAGTGAAGTCATTTTTCTTTTAAGAAATTAAGGATAACATGGCTGAGAAACTTTTCATTTGGAAAAGATGGGCATCAGGCAGAATGATTTTGTAGAAGCCCACCTTGTTCAATAGTTTCCATTCCATAAACATTTCTGGGGTAAGCAATGCCCTGTGTTGCTGAGAGCTTGGGAGACAGAGAAGTGGACCCTGTCTGTGAGGAGCTCACAAACATCTCAGGCCTTGCTGCTCAAGCGTGGTCCCTGGCGCAGCAGCATCGGAGGCCCCAGGGAGCTTGTTGGAAATGCAGGGTCTCAGGCCCTGGACCTACTGAATTAGATCTGCATTTTTATAAGACCTCCAAATGCTTTGAATGCACACGCAGGTTTAGAAGCACTGTTCAGTGATGAACTCTCATGCTGGAGGAATGGAAGGGAACTGAAAGAAGGCATCCTGAGAGTTTAGAGGTGAGAGCACCTAATTCTGACTTGAAGGTCAGGGAAGGTTACCTGAAGTGAGTGGGTGGGGTGCCTTTTGAGGGCTGATATTCATTAGAGACGGAGCATTGTGTTCTTAGCTAAAGGAGTGGGGTAAGCTAAAGGTTGGATTTGACATGGTGGTGACAGGAGATATCCTGAGGCTATGAGCCATAGACCTGAGCAGTGTGCCTGGAAGGGAGTTATGGGCATGTGAGGGGTGGCCTTTAATGCCACTCCCAGGCAGTGGGTCCGTTGTTTAAATAAGGGGGCACCACCAAGATGTGTGTGTATATGTGTGTGTGTGTGTATTTTTTTATTTTAATCTTGGGCCATAACCCAATACTGTAGGTACCTTGGAGAATTTTCTTAAAATTTTGATCTTATGAACATCCCTTTAAAATCATGTCTTTTAATTTCATTGTGTTTGTGTGTAACTGTTGTAGCAGAATTCGATTTTTCAGGTTAGTAATTAAGAAGGAGCGATATCTGTTTGGAAACTGTATATATGGTGCTTCAGGCTATGAAGACACAATGAAGGGACCACCCCTCCCCACTCACCCCACTGTGGGCATTTTCAAATTGCAGTCAAAGTAGCTAAGACACTCTAAAGCAGGGGTCAACAAACCAAGGCCAGTGGGCTGAATCTAGCCCGTTACCTGTTTTTGTAAATAAAGTTTTATTGGAACACAGCCACACTCATTCCTTTAATTGTTGTCTATGGCTGCTTCCACACTATAGCAGCAGAGTTGTGTGCTTGTGACGGAGACTGTGTGGACACAAAGCCTAAAATATTTACCACCTGCATTGAATCTACTTTGAACTTGAATCTAGTTCTAAAAATGAGCTGTCTTTTTCTTATGGCAAAGATAAGTTTAGTTCAAAACTTGCTAAATTT
>NW_012149174.1:4791462-4794779 GCF_000956105.1 Propithecus coquereli
TTTAAGGAATAATTTCTGAAATTGTTTTATTTTTGGTACATCAAAAAACAATGTCAAAAAATTAATTATGGTCTTTAATAATATGGAACAGGAAGCTGAGAACAATTATGCTGGATGACTGAATCAAGATCCAAAAACATCTGCCAGGCACAGTGGCTCATGCCTGTAATCCTAGCACTCTGGGAGGCCAAGATGGGGGGATCGCTTGAGGTCAGGAGTTCAAGACCAGCATGAGCAAGAGTGAGACCTCATCTCTGCTAAAAATAGAAAAAAAAATTAGCTGGGTGTTGTGGCATGCACCTGTATGCTCAGCTACTTGGGAGGCTGAGGCAGGAGGATCACTTGAGCCTAGGAGTTTGAGGTTGCTGTGAACTACGATGGCTCCATTGCACTCTACGCTGATACACTTTACCGAGGGGTGACAGAGCGAGGCTCTGTCTCACACACACACAAAAAAAATCCAAAAACATCTGGTAGGCAGGAATCCTTTGCCAAATACAGCACTGCGGAATTTAATAAGGAGTAAAGGTCCAATGTGGATGGGGAATATCTGCCTTAGCTGCACGTGTAGGAAAGATAAGAGTTGCCCACCACTCTGATGTGACCCCAAACTGCTAATGTCATTCTAGGCTGCATTCATTAGAGTATCTCCTTGCTTCTCAGGCCATTCCTTTGGCTCATTGCTGGGTTCCAGACTTTAAAAGGGATCTGAACAAACAGATACTCACTCCAAGTAACGAAATAGGCTGGTAGAGATTTGAAACTGTGTCATGTGAGGAACAGTTGTTGAGACTGGAGGAGTTTGTTAATGACATCAGTGATGACAACAGCAACAATATTAAACACTGAGTACTTACTATGTGCCTGGAACTGTGCTAAGCAATTACACATTATATCGTTGAATCCTCACAGCAATCTTACGTTGGGGGGTACTATTATTTACCACCCCCACACATACAGATGAGGAAACCATAGCTTAGGTTAAGAAATTTATCCAGTGTCACATAATGATAAGTGGTAGAACCATGATATTTAAATGGGAGGACTTTAAATGATGAATGCAACATCTTTGAATATTTGAAGGATTGTCAAGACAAAGAAGGATAAAGATTTGTTCCTGTGATTCCAATTAGTAGAACCAAGACCAATGAGTAGAAGTTACAGGGAGACAGATTTCTGTTGAGTATATAAGGCCATCTATTCTTCCTCTTCTTTAGTGAAGGAGGGATTTTCTTTTCTTGCTGCCTGTCTTTCCCATTCACTTTTCCTATGGGGCTCCAGGTGTATTGCTGCATGGAAACCCCACTAGGCATATCCTTGCCACACTGGACAGTTCTTCCTCAGTCCTCATCTTCTGTGACCTGTTAACCATGCCTTCTTTCTAAACACGCTTGGACTGCATGGGGGCATATCTTGTTTCTCTTCTTTCTTTGGACTCCTTTTCCCCTTTCTGTTCTTGACCCATGAGTATCTAACAAGGCCTTTTCCCAAGTGTCTAGTCTTTGAGCCACTCTTCTGATGACTCTGGTCTCTATGGACCACTTTGATTTTTACAGAGAGCCCTTTTCCTGATGTCCCCATCTCCTTGGCAGATGCACCATTTTTCATCAGAAATTCAGCGTGGCAAAACTCAGACTTCCTTTATCGCTCAAACTGTTTTACTCCCGAACCTCTCCATTTCTATTAATGGCAACCCTATCTTCCTGTTGCTCCAGGTCTACATTCTGTTCTTTCCTCTGCCCGAAATCAACCACCAAATCCCATCAACCTTTCGTTTATATGATCTCTTGAAGTCGTTCCTTCTTCTCTAGTCCCACTGTCACCTTAAGAAGATTAGTCCTTGTTACCTCGCTCCAAGTCTCCTAAACGCTCTTGTCATGCCGTAACTCCAAATCCCATCACTTCCTTGTATAAGAACCTATGACAGTTCTTACTGCCTGTCAAATTGGGTTCATTCACTCAACCCAGAGTTTTGGGCAGCTGTTCCCCATCCTTCCCAGCAGAAACTCTCCGTGCCTATGTTGCTGGCCCTGTGCACTTATCCGCTGCCCTGAGCATCAGGCTTCTGATTGCCTTCTGGACCATCCCTCATGCTGCTCCCCTTCGGAGAGTCTTGTCATTTGCTGGTTCGACTTTTGTTCTTTTAAGGCCCTTGTGGTCTGCTTCTCCCACTCACTAATTACTTCCTTCTCAGCATCTTCTAATTCTTACAACCTGAAATTCTAGCACTTTATTAGTGATGTTATTAGACTTTTCCATTTTAAAAAATAGTTCCTTAGTTCCTCCAAGTAGATTTTAAACTTCATCAGGGCAATGCCACATATGTTCTTTAGCTCAGTAACAACCACACCAGACTGATTAGACAGGTGATTATTGACTCAGAAGGAAAGAAAAATATTGTCAATTTATTAAATTATTCCAATGTGTCAGTCACAGGCATTGCCCTTGATTTTTTTCTTTCTTTCTTTCTTTTTTTTTTTTTCTTTTGAGACAGGGCCTTGCTTGCATCATCATAGCTCACTACAACCTCGAACTCCTGTTGCCCTCGATTTAAGATGAGGAAACCAAGGCCAAGTGACTTGTCCAAGGTTACAAAGCTGACAAAAGTTAGACCTGGAATCTGAACCTGGGCAGCTTGGGTTTAGGACTACCACACCATGATGGTCACATAAAACAGCAGCTAATCCCAACACTGTGCTCTTCTTGAGGCCTAGTAGGACCTAGCACTACTGAGCTTTTGCATTTAAGAAGGACGCTTCTTTTCTTTTTTTTTTTTTTAGAAGTGTGAGTACACAAAGGTCAATCTATGGAGGCAACCTCATCACTGGTCATGACCTCAGGGAGAGTGGACCAGTGACTTTGGAAGGCCATTAGTTGGAAACTATCTTGTTGGATTTCAATAGTTGTGTAGGACAGGTGTATATATTGAAAGGAGGGCCTTGCCTCTCTTGTTCTCAAACTTTCTCTTTATTTCTAGGAGCGATAAATATGGGAACTTCCTTGGCCTTATACGCTGTCAAACTTTTGGTATTTTACATTTTCGTAGGGTTGATTTCCTTTATGTCTGCCTTCTTTGAGAGGATCCTGTCCCATATTCTTTTTTGATTGGTTAGGGGCATCTTGCTTCCAGATCTGTGTTTTTATTGTGTACAAAAATAAAGCAATGGGCCAAGCGCAGTGGCTCACGCCTGTAATCCTAGCACTCTGGAAGGCCAAGGCGGTCGCATGGCTCAAGGTCAGGAGTTCAAGACCAGCCTGAGCAAGAGCGAGACCCCGTCTCTACTAAAAAATAGAAAGAAATGATCTGGACAACTAAA
>NW_012149174.1:4794829-4796832 GCF_000956105.1 Propithecus coquereli
TTTTTTTTTGAGGCAGAGTCTCACTTTGTCACCTAGGCTGGAGTGCAGTGGCACGATGACAGCTCACTCACTGCAACCTTGAACTCCTGGGCTCAGTCAACTCTTGCCTCAGCCTCCTGAGTAGGTGGGAGTACAGGTACACACTACCATGCCCAGCAAATTTTTTAAATTTTTCATGGAGATGGGGTCTCACTATGTTCCTCAGATTGGTCTCGAACTTCTGGCCTCAAGTGATTCTCCCATCTCAGGGTCCCAAAGTGCTAGAATTATAGGCGTGGTCCACTGTACCTGGCCCATTTTCTTTTATACATAACATCCTTTAAAATTTCCTTACATGTAATTTTTCCCAAAATGGAAATAAATTTATTGGTTTTTTTTTTAAAAAAGGCCAAATCCTTTTATTTAATCTCCTTCTTAATTTTTTTTAGTTGTTGCTCTAAAGGAGGCGTCAACAAACTGCAGCCTAGGAACCAAATCTGGCCATCTACCTGTTTTGTTTTGTTTTTCTTTTTTAAATAGCTCTTGAGCTAAGAATGGTTTATACATTTAAAAATCATTACATTTTAAATGGTTACAAAAGTACCTACATGATAGCCTTGATTTTTCCACTTGGCCCACAAAGTTGAAATATATATTATCTGGCCCTTGAAGAAAAAAATTGCTGACTTCTTCATAATAATTGGAAGAACTGTCAGAATTGTAGCAAAATCTGAACTTTATAATATTTTTAAAGAAATATGCTTTTATTTCTTTGGAATACATGTGGTCTGGAAGTAGATGTTGCCAACATAAATGATTCATGGATGAGCAGTAGTAACTTCCTCCATGTATGGCATGGCCTTGGCTACAGAGCTTGGTTCTGGTTGTTCAGAGTGGAATGTGGGACTCTCCTCTGTAATTGAGACAAGAAGACTTTGCTTTTGCTCTGAAACACATGGGCTACAGATGAGAGGCCTGGGAATGCCAGACCCATTTTGCTTTCCTTGGGACTCCAACCTGATTACGGCTGGAACTGTGGGAAGGGCAGAGCTGAGGGAATTGCAGAAAGCTGGAGCCAAAGGCCTGATCACACCATGCCTAAAATCCACCCTACCTATCTGCTTTTGGGTGATGTCAGCCAATAAATTCCATGTGTTATTTAAGTCAGTTAAAATCAGGATTTTGTTATTTGTAGATTAGGATATCCTAACAAATAAAATGATGTTGTTCTGCCTCTAAGAAGAATTTCACAGAAAAGCTTTAAGGAATAATTTCTGAATTGTTTTATTTTTGGTACATCAAAAAACAATGTCAAAAAATTAATTATGGTCTTTAATAATATGGAACAGGAAGCTGAGAACAATTATGCTGGATGACTGAATCAAGATCCAAAAACATCTGCCAGGCACAGTGGCTCATGCCTGTAATCCTAGCACTCTGGGAGGCCAAGATGGGGGGATCGCTTGAGGTCAGGAGTTCAAGACCAGCATGAGCAAGAGTGAGACCTCATCTCTGCTAAAAATAGAAAAAAAAATTAGCTGGGTGTTGTGGCATGCACCTGTATGCTCAGCTACTTGGGAGGCTGAGGCAGGAGGATCACTTGAGCCTAGGAGTTTGAGGTTGCTGTGAACTACGATGGCTCCATTGCACTCTACGCTGATACACTTTACCGAGGGGTGACAGAGCGAGGCTCTGTCTCACACACACACAAAAAAAATCCAAAAACATCTGGTAGGCAGGAATCCTTTGCCAAATACAGCACTGCGGAATTTAATAAGGAGTAAAGGTCCAATGTGGATGGGGAATATCTGCCTTAGCTGCACGTGTAGGAAAGATAAGAGTTGCCCATCACTCTGATGTGACCCCAAACTGCTAATGTCATTCTAGGCTGCATTCATTAGAGTATCTCCTTGCTTCTCAGGCCATTCCTTTGGCTCATTGCTGGGTTCCAGACTTTAAAAGGGATCTGAACAAACAGATACTCACTCCAAGTAACGAAATAGGCTGGTAGAGATTTGAAACTG
>NW_012149174.1:4799632-4813996 GCF_000956105.1 Propithecus coquereli
GTTTTTGGAAAAGTAGCTTGATTTTTTCCTTACTTTATGATAAAATGAAGTGTTAAATCCTTAAAAAAAAAATAAGGACATGTTTATGGAAAAAAACAACATTGGGAGAAGCTAATCCTCCGGGCAGTAGTAAAGGCTGAGGGCCAGGACCAGCGCCACATGGTACCTGGGGATCACGCCACACAGGAAGCAGGAGCAGGAGCAGCGGCCACACATGCGGATGTTCACAGTGACAGTGGCCACATGTATATGCATCCTTCGTGATTTGGGGAGAAAATATTATATTCGGTGGCCCAAAATAAATTTTGTCATAAAAGTTGTACTCTTATTCTCTCAGCATTTTTTTTTACCTTGGAATTTGGTACAGACATTTAAAAGTAAGTACTTTGAAGTATAGGCTCTAGCTAAAGAGAAGTTGTATCTTTCAGACACAGTCTGTACATTAAATATAACTTTAAAAAAAACCTGAGCACACAATCCTGCTGTTGGCCAGACACCAGTCTTTTATGTGGAATACAACATATTTGTCATCTGGGGACTGCCTGAATTTACCTCCAATTTTTTAACATGTAGAATATTTCTAAGAATAAAACATTTCCAGATACTATTAATTTAATTAATTTTAAAAATGGAAACAGGGCACACTGTGATGTAGTGGAAAGAGCAGTGAATTTGTAAATTGTGAGACCTGGGTTCCAGATCTGACCCTACTATGTGACCTTGGCACATCTGGGCAGTTTGGGACACAGAGAGAGAGAGAGAGAGAGAGAGAGAGAGAAAGAGAGAGAGAGAGAGAGTGAGCTCCTAGCTATCCAAGGCTAGGCTTTTATGATTTCAGCATACCAGAGTTCTTTCTTATTGTAATAGTGACCTCTTGTGGTATATATCCTTAATCAATTTATTTTTGATTTGCAAAGTAAACTGGATTTTTTTGTTCTTTCTAGTAATTATATTTCATATTGTTAGGCAAATATGACTTGTTTTAAAAAGATAAATCTTAGTTGGAAATCAGAGGTTGATTAAAACAGGGGATAGAACACCAAACTCCATCCTATAAACAATTCTCTGTGGTTTCTTCAGAAATTGTATATAGCAGGCTCTGGTCATTTACAAAAAGAGAAATGCTTTAGTGTTTGTACTGAGTGTTTTGTGTACTCCTCTTCCTCCTAGGGACCAGGGGAGGAGGCATGCCAGGACCTTACCGTGCCCCAGCAGCTCAGACTTGAGCAGGCTGCAAACCAAAGCAGGTGAGAAGTCCTCACATTCCTTCATCTGAGGTGTCTCCATTCGTGGGAAAAACACTTGCCCTGAAGACGTCTGATGTTGACTCACTGTTTGAAAACTCTAGGAACTTTGTCACAGATCAGCTTTTATTTTTATAAGTATTTATTATTTTCACAACAATCTTACCATTCTTATCATTACCCAGCTCTGATGCCTCAAACATTATAGATTACAATGATTTTACAAAAATTGTTTTGTAAAAGCATTTGGAAAGTTGTAAAACTTGACATTGACATAGTTCTTGGGTTTAAATCTTGAGCTGAAAAACCACTGCTCACTTAAATGAAACTATATTAACTATATTAAGACAGTCCTTTGGGACTTTAAATGTTTAACTGAGACAATATATAACAATATAAACTACAGGCTAGAAATGATTCAAAATGTATTTATGCAATAGAATATAAGCAGTTAGAAAAATGAAATAATGTGCATTTATAATATCGAGTAAAATGAGTACAAGCATAATATTAGATGAAAAATTAAGTTGCAAAACCAATGACATATATTGTTTGTGGATACAGATCTATGTACTTAACATGTAAAGTCAAGCGTGATAATAGTAACTACTGGATTTGGAATGGTGGTCACCCCTAGAAGGGGAGGGACGAGGGGAATGGATGGGGAGGCACGAAGAGAGCTTCGGCTCTATCCATAATATTTTATTTCTTTAAAATAAGGTGAAGGATAAAATATGGCAAAATGTTAATATTTGACTAAACTCATTTGGGGTACACAGGTATTTGTTATATTCATATTTTTTGTACACATGAAATGTTATGACACCAAACTAATACTAGGTTAAAAATTTATCTTCAAAACTAATTTATTTTTGATACGAAAATTACTTTGTGGCCAGTGGGAATTTCTTTAGTATTCAGGAAAATCTTAGATATACTGATTCTGAGTCAGCATTGTTGCTAAGGATTTAAAATGTAGTGCTAAAAATATCAGCCAATCCAAACATTGTGTCAGGTTTTTGTGTCCACAACTGAAAGCTGTGGTTAACAACTATACCCACTGAGACAGCAAAATCTTCAAAAACATGCTGAAATTTTTGCTCAACTTACCTGATTTCCTGTTGAATTATAATTTTCGTGTTTAGCAAACTGTGAACCTAGATGAAAGTGCTTTCTAAAATAGTAGGTTGTTGCCCAAACCTAACGACAAACTATTTGTGTGTGTGTGTGTGTGTGTGTGTGTATCTTAAACAGCAATAACATGAGTCTATGCTTCAGTTTCTGTAGTAACTCAGGGATAGTGTATAGAATGGACGTAGGGGAAGGTCCAAGGGGGGTGAAGAGGGGAAAAGGTTATAGCCAGACAGAACTGCACACTCAGGGATTCATGGGGGAGGGTTGGAAGGAAACCCTTATACTACAGTGTCTGGCTAACTTTTGTTCCTAGAAGAAACACATCTTAGACATGCATTCAGAAGGGCCCGTGAGAGTTAAATAAACTGTTCTGTGATTTCTGGCTCAGCCCTATAATTCAGCTCTTTCTAGGGTAAACATGTTATTGGTTTTGTTTGTTCTGAGAAACAGGTTGATCACCGTGGTTCCTCATAGAGCTGCTGTATTAAAGAGCATATTTCATAGAAGGTAAAAAATGCTGACTCGAACTTAGTGGGCTTAAGACTGTATTCGTAGTAAATTTAAGTGTGTCGTAAATATGTGTTGATTAAATTATTTGTCTGACTTATTTTCTGGTTTTTCAGTTGCCTTGATAAATGTTGATTTTATTCATATAGTTTGGACTTTGAATAGGTTAGTTATCTGGGAATATGAGCAACTGTGTTTTTCATACTACTTGAATATTCATGTTTACTTTTAAAATCTGTATCCAGAATTTATCACAGTTGAGGCAGACTCATAAAATTAATGATCTGAAAGATTGAGACGGTAGTCTACAAACCTTTATCTGCAGTTCCAAAATCCCGAAAGCTCTGGAAGTTAAAATACTTTTCAAGCTCATTTAGCGACAATAAGTGACCTGAGATATTGGGAACCCAATTATATCTTTGTTTCATTAGTGTGAACATTCATATATTTTGCTACAGAGTGTTGCCCCAGAAGACCCTGCTGGTGTGATATGTAATGTGCAATGTGTGCACCATCTTGCCTTTCTAAAATTCATACATTTTTGAATCCCAAACCACATCTGGCCCCAAAGGTTTTGGATAAGGGATTGTGAATCTGTACCGTGTAGATGATTTTTGTCCTAAAGGCAATTCAACTTAGTATTTCATGATGAAGTCTTGTTAACGGGTTAGATAGAGTATCTGAAACCTTGCTATTAAGATGACTTACAGCACTGTAATGTTTAATTATAGCTCTGTTGGAACCTCTTTCTATTTACTTTACTGCTCGAGTGCTCTTGAATGCCCAGTGTGTGTTGGTCATTGATGGTATTTGGAAGGATTGATAAATGGCAAGCCTAGACTTGCTGTAACTGGGAGTGGCTGTTTCTAGCACACAGGACAACAGGGGAAGGCCTGTGTGTTGGGTGGGCTAGGTAAATTGTGCAGCTTCCCTGCTTCTCTTGGGTGACGTCAGCAGTGTGTGCTTGGAGAATTTCTCATTCAATGGCTTAAGGATTCATTTCAGACATCTCTGAATTCAAATGAATTTTTTAATACATGCCATTATGTGTTTCCATGAAATTCTCTGATATTTATACATATAATTGAGAAAGGACAATTGGATTTCTCATTGCAGAGAATTTCATTTTAACTATGTTAAGAAAAATGTTAATATGTATGTTTACTAAGATATATATATATATATACACTATATACACACACATTTAATATGTGTTGCATGTTTTTTTCTCTTTAAGAATAATACAGTTGTTTTAGAGGCTTTGGAAAATACAGAAGAGCACATGAAAGAAATTAATAATCCATAATCCCAATACTTAGAGATGACCATTGTTATCCCGTTTTGCAGAGGAGGGGTGAAGCAACCTTCCAAAGTCAGCCAGCTAGTAGGTGGCAGAACTTGGATTCAGTCCCAGACAGTGACTCTAAACCTGTGCTTTTAACAGGCCTTCCTGGTCAACTTGTCCATTGTTTAGTTAAAACAACCTGAAAATATACAAGCCGTGTACCCTTTTGCTCCTCTCTTTTCTCTTTTCTCTCTCTCTTCCATCCTCTCTCTGTCTTCCCTCTCTCTCTCTCTTCCATCCTCTCTCTGTCTTCCCTCTCTCTCTCTCTTCCCTCTCTCTCTCTCTCAACTTCTGATTGCCACTATGATTTCAAACTCTTCCTGTGATATTTTTAGGCTCCAGGTACCCACTGTGTGGACACTTAATTGGTACCAGGTCCACCCTGAGAGGGCATGGACTCCCTGACCTGGTACAGAGTGCCAGAGGAGGGGCTTAAGGGCTGGACTTCAGAGAAGGGGAGGCTGAGGAATATGTCTCTAGCACTGCTCAGGGCTGCCTCTGCACAGTGGTGCCACCTCCAGCCAAACAGTTAGTGTGTTAGATCCTGAGATACTGCCTGTGTGAAACGTAATCATGATCTGCAGTTTCTAATATGATTTACATTCCCGCCAGTGCAGTTTGCTAGGGGACAGAATAGCATAGAGGTCAAGTGCAAGGGCCAGGGTGCTATATGACCTTGGGCAGATAACTTAATAACCCTGGGCTCCACTTTCTTCATCTGCAAAATGGGGAAAATTTAGGAACCTCCTCATAGTGTTGTTACAAAAATGAAATACAGGCCTGCTGCGTCTAAAGTACATGGTCAGTGGTGGCTATTATTCTCTACAGCCCGTGTTCATGGGCAGCATTGACTCTTGATGACTTGGTAGCATCGCACAGCTGTGAGACACTTCAGAAGTGATTGCCTACTTGTTGGTTTAATCAGGGAAATGAAATTCATATATATTGTGAATTGCTAGATGCATGGTGCTGGTTTCAGAGCCTTACCTGTACTATGTCTTTTAATTCTCATAACCTTGAAGGTGAATATTCTCATTTCTGTTTTGCTGATGAGGAAACCAAGACTCAGAAAGCATGAGGAACTAGCCCCCAGTCACCCAATGTGTCAATAATGGAGTTGAGCTTTGAATTGAGATTTGCCAGCCCCCAAAGCCTGGGCTTTTCCTGCTGCACCACATGAAATCACTTGGTTTTAATGCCACTGGCCCCACAATGGTGTGGACGTTTTATTTTCTATAGAAAAGAAAATCCTTTCAGGCCTCCCTTTTAGAAAAATTTTCATCGAACATTTTCAAAATCCTTATTCTTTACATATGTGTATATATATATATAGTTATCTATTCTACATTACAAAGGGATAAGTTTAAGTAAAAAATAACTCAAAACAGTTTCCTTTACTGTCATCAACATTTACAAAGCTTAATACTTAATGAAGTGTCCCAATCATATTTTAAAGTTCTAATTTATGTACATTATCTTATCTCAGTTTCATTGGGGGTGATTTGATTAGAAGATCTGTAGTTCTAATTAGAAATCTTTGGGCTTTGGGGGCAAAGCATGATTTAATTCTGTAGTTTATTAATTTTAGTGATGGCTTTTGACTGCTCCGTCCTAACTCCTTTCTCATGGCTCTTTCTCCTGCTCTGGATGCCTGGATTTCTTCTGCAGTCTCAAAAGCCGACTTGCAAGAAAAGGATACAGAAATAGAAGTAGACGAAGTCTTTTGGAATACAAGGATTGTTCCAATTTTGCATGAATTAGAAACAGGTAAAAAAAAAACTTGTTTTTGTTTTAAATCACAAATATCCATAGTTATGTATATGTTTCCCGTTGCCCTGATATTTTTAGTATACTTTGATTATTTCTGTAAACATGTTCAAAAACAAATGAAGTCATCTATTTATTTACCCAGTAATGTGTGTATTAAATATTACATGTAAATATAATTTTTAGTGAATAAGATTATACTTTAAATGCACGAAGAGAGCTGACTTCTAAAATTCCCCTTGTGATATAAATTAATTATTGTTTCCTCTGCCTGAGGAAATGCTGGTTTAACCTCTTTAGGGTGGCTGTTCATACTCAAGACAGTAAAAGATTAAAACAGATTTCAGGCTTTGAAACTGAGCCTCCTAGACTGGCGTCCTCGACAGGTGTGCCTGTGGTTTTCTCAGTCCAACGGTGTATAGGTCCCACTCTCCTGAGATTGAGCACATCTGTTGGGAATGCCACTCGCAGCGTGAGAAGTGGCCTGGGATGTGCCTAGCCTTGCCCTCTGAAGTTGCGCAGAAGTGAAGGCTCATGATGCATGGGTTCCTGCAGGTATAGAAAGCTTGACAGGAGATGGCCCTCCACTTTCTCCCCATTTGCCACTCCTCAAGGGCTCAAGTGATCCTCCTGCCTCAGCCTCCCAAGTAGCTGGGCCTATAGGCACCTGCCACCACACTTGGCTAACTTTTTAATTTTTTGTAGAGATGAGGTCTCACTGTGTTGCCCAGGCTTATCTTGAACTGGCCTCAAGCAGTCTTCCCAAAGGGCTGGGATTACAGGCTTAAGCCACTGCATCTGACCAAGGATTTCATTTCTGAAGTTGAACCAAGCTCCTCTGGAGCTGTGGTCATAGCCCTAGGGTGAGCCCAGTGCCTGGCACACCCTCACTAGGAACTACTGATGAGCAAACTAGCATGTGGCCACAGGAAGATGCTCTAGGAGAAGCAGGGTAAAGGAACCCTCCCCAGCAACCCAATAGGGAAGTTATACAAAAGACCTAATTCCTAAAAGATTCAAATGACCTCACTCCTCCTCTGCTCCTTGTTGGTGTTTGGCTATGTTCGTGGTTAACGTGGAAGCCCTGGTGCTGGTACTAAGCATATGACCACAGGGAATCACCTACACCCTGTACACCATGGTGTCCTCACCTGCCAGATGAGAGGGTGGAAGAGACTAGATTATCTCCAAAGTCCTCTGCAGCACAAAATCCTAAGAATATAAATGTGATGAGTTTCTCCTCTGGAGTTACTAATTTTGCCCTCATATTAGCAGGCCGGATTAACTTTGGGCCCTTTATTTTAGGAATATGTACAAAAACTAGTGAGAAGAATAATAAGTCTGGTTAAGGGTTAAAAAAGAAAATGTATTAGGAAACATTCAATGGAAAAAATGAGTCAGTATCTCAAAGGCCTATCTTGTAGGAAGTCTTCAGACTGAAGGATTTTTTTTTTTAAGAGATGAGGGCTTGCTATATTGCCCAGGATGGCCTCCAACTCCTGGCCTCAGGCAATCCTCCCACCTCAGCCTCCCGAGTAACTGGTACTATAGGCACGTGGCACTGTGCCTGGCTCAGCTTGAAGGATTTTAAGAGGGTGCTGAGGGCTCTACCCATCACTGACACCCACAAAGAGAATTTAGTAGGAGTTGGGGATTTGAATTGTGGATGAATCTACCTTCTCAGAAAGCTCATTAAACACTGAAGTATGGCATCTTTCCCCCTAGACAACTTTAAGACCAGCAAGTGGTGGCACTTATTTGACCCATTAAGATTCTTTTTTCTTTTTCTTTTTTTAAAAGTTTTTCTTTTGACAAAATTTCGGACTTATAGAAAAGTTACAAGAGCGGTTTAAAAAGTGCTATGTGCTCTTCACCTCGACTCCTTCAGTGTTAACATTTTGCCACATTTGCTTCTTAATCCTTCTCTCCCTCCCTGCCTCACCCACTCTTTTTCTCTACTCCCGCCCCACCCCCCACACTGTTTTTTTTTTTTCTTTTTTGAACCTTTTGAGAACAAGTCACCAACCTGAGGTTCCATATCCCTAAGTACTTTGGCAAATACTTTTAGAAACAAGAGCATTCTCTTACATATCTGGAGATTATCATGCAATGCTATACAAATCTTACTCAGATTTTGCCAATTGTCCCAATAATTTCCTTTACAGAAAAAAAAAAATCCTGGATCACAAGTTCTAATCATTTGTCACTTCTCTTTCACAATCTTGCCATATTTGAGGAATATTTTATAGATTGTCCCAGGAACTGGTTCCTTTGGTATTTTCCCATGGTGAGATCCAAGTTAGCATCTGGGGCAGGTATATCGCATGAGTGATGCTCTGTCCTTCCTGGAGCCTCGTGTCAGGAGGTACCTGATGCTGATTTGTTCTGCTGCTGGTGACGTGAACTTTGATCACCTGGGTGGGGTGGTGTCTGGCAGCTTTATCCACTGTAAAGTTACTGTTTTTTCCTTTGTAATTAATAAGTATCTTGGTGGGAGGAGTTACTCTGAGATTATGTTGCTCTATTACTCACCAAACTTTTACTACTAGTTTTAGTCCCTTTCAAATCTTGTTAGCTCTTAGATTCGAGTTGTGTTTTGAGGCTCCGTGGCATTCATAACAAACTAATTTGTATAAAGGCTTAATTTGATCGATAGTTTAAAATTTGGCCCTTGAGCCTATCTTTTTAACTGTTTTTAAAGCCAAAACAACTACTCTCGAGCAGAATTCCCCAGGCTGAAGAGTTTGTGGAGGGAAGTATTAGAAAAATGCCTTGAGGACCACCCACTGCCAATGAGTGGCCCACGGCCTGGACTTAGGGTTTATAAAGAAACTGCCAGTCACAGAAGAATAAAACAACAAAAGAAAAGTATTTAATACAATAGACGTCAGATTTTTCCCTTTATTTAAAGTTAGTCTAAGTCATTTCCCATCAATTCATTTATTTAAGTGCATAACTGAAAGACATTGAAGGTTACTTGGCTATTGAGGTTTAAAATTTTTTCTTAGATGTTATTGTTGAAAAGAGCTAAAAATGGCCTGAGTCATTTCCTTCTGCAGGCACACACTTCCTCTTTGTGGGCTTCTAAGAGCACATTATGGTATTTATTTAAGATTGGTTTCCTACTTTTAAACTTCATGGTGGAATCTATCAGAGTTAATATTTTTCAACGGAATACCTTATACCTTGCGTGCTTTTATTTCCCCTCATGCTCCGTTCTGTGTGCTGTTTCTTCCTGTATGCTTATTGGTATGGCTACCACTTTCAAATCATAATTATAAAATAAAATATTCTAGGTCTCCCTGTTTCCTAACTAAAATCGTCTTTTTATTCTCCTCTTTTCTAATAACCACCTCCAAATAATGGTGGATTTGGCGACACTTTGAGCTTTTGTTTTATTAGAGCCCTCTTTTCTCAGATGATGAGAAAATAGAAAAGTATTGATCATTGTTTTCATCAACAGATATATTAGAAAATGAATATGTATGAAATTATGTTACAGGTTGTCTGCACGGTATTCTCTCTGTTCCACATAATGTTGATACAATATATGTAAGGCATGGTTTCTACTCACTTAGTGTGGCATATATTTGAGAGCACTGAGCATATAACTTAACACACACATATATAAGTGAAAAATAAATAGCAGTACAAGGTAATATTTGTTGGATGTGGAATAGTGCATCTTTTCTGGAGGAGCTGCAACATAAACAGAACCTTAAAGGACCAAAACCAGTAGGAACAAGGGCAAGAATATTCTGGGCCAGTGGAACTCTGCCAAAACAGACAGAAGGTGAAGATACATATGGTGTGCTTCTGTGAGACAGAACAGGGCACAGGTGGAGGTGGAGGGCATTTGGAAAAAGGAGACCAACAGAATTGGGTGCAATTCCATTCTCTGATATACTCTTGTAAAGACTATGTAGTCTAGATAAGCTGACTGACTGATAAGTGAATAAGTCAACATGGTAGGAGATGGATCAAAGAGATGGAAAAAATCAGGCAGATGGAAGTGATAAGAGAAGGGAAAAATATAGCTTAGGAAATTAAATGTATCCAGGGAAATAATTATGGGGTTTTTTACTTGCACTGTCTGTGTTTGACACACTCGAAAACTTGACCTTAATTAGTAAGTGTTGCTTTACTCTCTTTGCTCTGACAGAAGAAAACATTGAAACGATTTGTGCTGCTTGCACACAACTTCATCACGCTTTAGAGGAAGGAAACATGCTTGGAAATAAATTTAAGAGAAGAAGTATTCTCCTGAAGACCCTATATAAACTAGTTGATGTTGGTTCAGACTTGCTCAGCCTTAAACTTGCAAAAATTATTCTAGCAGTAAGTTTTTCTTTCTCTGGTCTAGTAGACTATAGCACACAAAAGCTTTGTTTAATGCTTTATTTGTAAATATTACAAAGAAGATTAGAAATACAGTGTATTTGTTTAAAATCTTGGAAAAATTAAAGTAGTAAACTGACACCCCGGAATTTGACTAGAAAGTATTATCTAAGGTAATAAGGCTGAGTACGTAGAAAATGTTCAAATAAACTTACATTTGGACTGTGACTAGGTTAAAAAAGAAAAGAAAAGAAAAAGAAAGAAAGCAAAAGAAAAAAGTAACAATAGACAAATACAGTCAAAACGGTTGCTCAAGTAACTTGACTGGAGATCAGTATCAGACAGTACAGGCTGCGGTTTCTGCACTATGGTTTCTGCTGGGTGCTCGATTCTGTCATGTGATTTAATAAATAACTTAAAGTAGTTTGGCCACAGACACAATGGCCAGGTGTTTTAGGAACAAGTGTGAAACAGAAAGACGGCTGTGTATGGTCACGGGAAGGGACCTCAGTGGTCATGGGTGTTAGAAGAAAATGCCTACACCAAGTGAAATCTGTAGAAACTTTGTCTTGAACAAAATGATCTCATTGTTTGAGGGGAACACTTTGTCGTCACAGGCATAAACGGTTTGAACCAAAAGATAAGCCACAATTATTACAGAACTTTCTAAGAGAGCCGCTAAAACAGATAAATGAAGCTTTGTTTACTTGGTTTCATAAAAGTCAAAGTTTTAATGTTAACACCCATAATTTATAGAATTTAAAATCTTAAAGTACCACAGTGAAGGTAAGTGTTGGCATACTTACTAATAGTTTAGTAAGATTGTCCACCATTTCTTATTTTGATAATGAGGACCTTCATAAAGCAGAATATTTTTCTTTTCCTTTCTTTTCTTTTATTTATTTATTTTGAGACAGAGTCTTGCTCTTTCCCCCCAGGTAGAGTACAGTGGTATCATCATAGTTCACTGCAACCTGAAACTCCTGGGCTTGAGTGACCCTCCTGCCTCAGCCTCCCAACTACAGGAATGTGCCACCACGCCCAGCTAATTTTTTCTATTTTTTGTAGAGACAGGGGTCTCACTCTTGCTGAGGCTGGTCTCGAACTCCTGACCTCAAGCAACCCTCCCACCTTGGCCTCCCAAAGTCCTAGGATTATAGGCATAGTCCTAGGATTATAGGCATGGGCCACCTCACATGGCCATAAAGCAGAACATTCTGATCATATATTCTGTGTTATGTTGGGAAAAGGCTATATTCTTATTTAGTTGTCATCTTAAACTATTAACTCTCTTTTTAAAAGCTGTGGTATGTGACTCAGAAGGCAACATTTCTTTGAAGTAATGATTTCACTCTACATCACTCCAGGTCTCTGCTGGTGTAGCAGCCGGCCAAGGATTGCCTTTGCTATTTTAGTCTGGATCCTAGACATTTTGTTCCATACCAAACCAAAAAAAGAAAGAAATAAAAGATGAGATAGAGAGAGAGAGAATTCATTAATGCTTTGCAGAGAAAATATCTTGGTTATTAATGGTGTCATTCAAATTGATTATATACATGACACAATTTAACTATTTTAGGGCAAAAGGCTAAGTGATTTGCCAGGCAGTGAACACATTCTGAACTAAACATATGATTAGATAAAGCCCCGTCCGTGACATTGACTGCCTTGCTGAACCAGGGGCAAGACTCTAGACTAAACTCTAGAGTGTGGAGTTGCGTAGGTTTGCCTTCTGATCAACTACAGAACCAGAAGGTCAGAAGGAACCATCAAGTCCAGCTTCCCATCTACTGCCCGAATCTCCTATCACATTCCAGGCAAAATCTTGTTTAGCTTAGGCCTTGGTGATGGAGTCCTATGTAAATTTTAAAAGACCACATCATTAGAACTGTCGAAGAATTAAAATCGGCAAAAACTAAAGATGTATGGGACTAAGAAGTTTTTCACAGCTTCTTTCTGCCAATATTTATTCCATGTATCAGTTTAATATATAGTTCAGACATTTATAATTATTTATAGTTGAAAACATTCAACAAGCATAATGTTAGTTGTTTTGATTTCTTGCATTCTTTGGTTAAATGGGGGTTTGCCAGGCAGCCATCTTAATTTTAGTCTTTGTATCAAAAACGCTTACAAAAATATATCAGTCTATATTATGATTTTTTAAAGAGTGTAAACATATATACAATATGAATGTGACTATATTCAGGAGGGAAAAAATCTAGCATTCTATGTACAGGGGAAAAAACAGACAAGAAATACCAATATGGCAACCATGATTATTTGTAGTGGTAGCATTATGAGAAATTTTTAAACTTCTCTTACTTTAGTTTGCCAAATTTGCTCTAAATAGAATAAACTATTAATATTTTTAACATAAAAAGAAAGCTACCCTACCTCAGAGCCTACTTTGTGCCAGGGACTCTCGTTGACATTGGAATACAAGTGAATACTAATAAAATAACCTCTGCCTTCTGGGCTGTCACTGCAGCGGGGACATGGTGGACAGGCAGTAAGTACCAGTGCCAAAGGGGGTGCTGGGTGCTATGGAAGGAAATAAAGCAGAATAAGGGAATGGAGAGTGGTAGGGGAAATTGTTTTCATAAGATAATCTACTTTCCATGCATAAGATTTGATATTTTATTATCTTTTCATGTCTTAAAGTCGTAATTTTACAGTTATAAATGGAGAAGTTACAGGATTTGCTTTGAATGCTTTGAATATGCTTTAATTCATAGCAGGCTTGGAAATTGTAGGTGTCTTTCCTTTTCTTTCCTTCTTTCCTTTATTTTTTAAATTTTATTTAATTATTTATTTATTTTTTGGTGGTTGTTTTGCTGGAAATTCTGATGCCAGTTTTGTTTTCTTTGCAACTTTTTACTAAAAATGTACGGCTTGGTGTCTGGGGAGTGAGTTATAGTCATTTATTTATTCAACAAGTTTTATTAAGTATGGAACACATGCTACATGCCACACATAGAAAGAATAATAAATCATGGTTTTGACCTCAAGGACTCACAGTCTAGCAGAAGATAGTCAACTGATTCAAGTACATTCCCCAATAATGAGAATAATATATATTTCCATTGATAAAGAAATGTTTTTCTGTTTTCTTAAGTCAGCTTATTTTCTCGGGTTTTAAACAATATTATTTTAAACAACTAACTCAAAAAATTTTCTTAAAGTTCCCATTTCCTTTTTTCCCCCTGAGAACAGAAGGAATCTCCATTCTGTGACAGTTTTTGAGGCTTGCACAATAATGCTTTTCAGACTTCAACGTGCATGTGAATGCCCTGGGGAGCTTGTTAAAATGTGAATTCTAATTCGGTAGGGCTGGGTGGCGCCTGAGATTCTGCATTCCTCATGTATGCCCCGGTGATGCCAAGATGGTTCTGCCACCTGTCTGAGGCACACACTCCTCAATTGCAAAACGGGAATGATAGCATCTAATTTGCAAGGTTGCTCCAAAATAACTTCCATAAAAGGTCTGGTGCAGGAGGGGCAGGCAGGGGCTGCACAGTGGGCAGCGCTGCCCTCCCTGTGCCTCCAGCATGGGGCTGGCCTGTCCATCTCGATGTATCCTACAGTGAACAGCACCACGCGGGGATGCAGTAGGTGCTCTGTAAATATTTGTGGATCAAACACAGAAAGAATCTTTAACAAATATGTATGACAAGTTCTAGTATCTCTTTTTAAACTAACTGAAAACCTATTATTAATAAGCATTATTAAAGATAACTTTAAAGATAGTTTTAATTAATAAAATAATGACCTATATGCCATCTTTTTCACACAGAAATTTTTGTTTGTTCAGATGACCTTATTCCTACATATGTCTACACTGTTGCAATGAGGGCACGTGGTATTTCCATCTAACAGGTTATAAATGTTTTTCTTTTTAAACATAGTGTTCACAATTATGCTTTTTTTTGTGATAGCTGAATGAATAGTATTGATGTCCCACAATTTATTAGATCATCCCCTAATACTGGATATTTAGGATGTTTTTTGTTTTTATTTTTTACTATA
>NW_012149174.1:4814306-4837482 GCF_000956105.1 Propithecus coquereli
ACTTTATGAAGAAATAAATGCTTGTCATTAAAATGTTCTTACTCTAAAGATCACTTTATTGTATTTACTATACTTGAGTTAATTAGATACCATCGTTGACAAATATGTGTTCTAAATTTTTCTAAGTTTTGATTTCTTTAGAACTTTTGTTTATGTTTAAAAATACTCTTGCTGCACTTTTAAAATAGATGTTTGTGTTTTTAAAAATATGGAATGTCTTTATTTCCCTCTGCAATAGAAATATATTTTCTTTCTCTGCAGCTTAAAGTGAGTAGAAAGAATCTTCTTAATGTCTGCAAACTTATATTTAAAATTAGTCGGAGTGAAAAGAATGATTCTTTGATTCAAAATGACAGTATTCTGGGTGAGTATCATTCAGTGCTACCATAGTGCAAATGTTGTACTTGAGTACAAATGAAAAGTTTAGAGAGAAAATTTATAATTAATGATAGCAGGAATATTTTATTTTCTAGTAAAACGCAGAAGTTATGTGATGTTCTGTCCTTCTCTGGGATTTCCACATTCAGTTTAATGCATCCTTTGATAGTTTGCTTTTTTTTATTAAATGCCTATAGTAACATTATGTGACTTTACAAAGTGTCTCCTATTTGAAAATTCATTTCCTGGACTTGGATTTACTATTAGAAAAATGCATTTAATAGTATTTGACATAATTGGAATTTTTAGTCTTTTAATATAGTAGGAATGACTAAAAATTGAAAGACATCCATAACTGTTATAGAAATCTGACATCAAAATATTTCAAATATGGCCGGGCACGGTGGCTCACGCCTGTAATCCTAGCTCTCTGGGAGGCCGAGGCGGACGGATTGTTTGAGCTCAGGAGTTCGAGACCAGCCTGAGCAAGAGTGAGACCCCCGTCTCTACTAAAAATAGAAAGAAATTAATTGGACAACTAAAAATATATAAAGAAATTAGCCGGGCATGGTGGCGCATGCCTGTAGTCCCAGCTACTCAGGAGGCTGAGGCAGGAGGATCGCTTGAGCCCAGGAGTTTGAGGTTGCTGTGAGCTAGGATGACGCTGTGGCACTCTAGCCTGGGCAAAAGAGTGAGACTGTCTCAAAAAAAAAAAAAAAATTTCAAATATGTGGGTGGAGACATTCTAACTATTTAGCTTATAATACCTAATTCTTTTTCCTTAATTTTTTTTTCTCGTGAGCCATTTGGAAAAAACTAATCCTTGACATACCCCTAAATAATTAATATACTTAAATAGTTACCTAAATGGAAATCTTTTTTGCATTAATTTTGCTGATATAAGAGAAGACATGTGTTGGAAAATACTTTAAGTTCTCTTTTTGCAACATAGGATAAATGATCTCTTTATTTTTTTTTTTAACCTCAATAGACAGGGACAAAATCAGTGCTGAAAGAAATGTCTAACATTGAATCAACTAACTAAGAATTATAGACAGAAAACAAAGAAAGATTCTAACAAATGATTACAGTGACATTAATAAAATTAAATGTGAGACATTCATTATTAACCTTATTGGAGTTGCCTGGATTACTCCTAAAACCTAATACTTATATTTAGATGTTCTTAAGTTATCTTGGGAAAGGATGGATGTTATATTCAAATTGTCTTTTTCTATGGTGATCAAGATTTTTTAAAGCTCCTATGTTGGTTAACTTCCCATTAATACAGCAACAAATATATTGTTAAAAGTTTGTTGAAATTTAACTATTAAATTGCTTTAATTATTCTACAGTGACTCAAAAATTTTATAACTAAAAATAAAGGCTGATAAATATTAGTAAGAGGCAAGGAATGGCATTTAATTAAAAGAATACTTTCTCATTTATAGATTAACAATCCCATCCTTTTGCTGACATTGCTATTACAGAGATTTGTCTTGGCTTAAAGTAAGCTTTTCTCTTTATAACATATGAGTTACCTTTACCAAGCATTTGATTATAGGTTTTGATGAACATATTTTACAAATTGTATTTGATGTTCACATACAAGTGCTTTAATATATTTCTCTCCAGGTGTTATATATTTATAATCATCTTTTTTGCAGAATCATTATTGGAAGTACTGAGAAGTGAAGACCTGCAAACTAACACTGAAGCTTTTTTGTACTGTATGGGGACTATAAAATTCATTTCTGGAAATCCAGGATTTCGTAATGAAATAATCAACAAAGGTGCTGTGGACATACTGATGGATTTGATAAAGCAAATAAGTGAGAACACCAAGAAATGTGGTACATGTTCACCTAATTTGGGCCACTTGTTAGTTCAGGTAAGTATTTTACTTGAAAAGGTTAAATATGTAAAATTATTTTTCATGTTACCTAATATCAGTTGCTATTTAAAAGAATGGGTATATGAGAGGCCCCTACAGTCAGGTGAGGGTGCCTGGCCTCAGAGATCAAGGGTGGCCACTGCCCCATCTCTGCCTCATGGGTGCCAGATGCCCATTGGCCTGGACAGGCTATTCCGTGGATTTTCGCAGAGCAGCTGTCCACATGGCATACAGACATTCGTTTCCACTGCTCTACAGAGAAAGCAGGCCTGGAAGAGTAAAAAAATTACAGCTGTTTGCAAAACAATTGCATGTTATCATTGAAATTTTAACAGGCACTTTAGAGTTTTGAAGACAGTCCCAGCCTGAAGATTGTTTATGATGACTGGCAGCTAATGTCATGACTCTTGTATCTACAATGATATTGAGCGGACAGTCATTGAAGGGGGTGTGTAGATAACATGCAGCCCTGAGACTACAGGGACACAGGTAACAAAATTGGATACATTTAATATGACCAGAACAGGAAGACAAATTTTGTTATGTGTTAGAGTTTTATTACTTCTTTAGTGGCAGATTAAATTTCACAGTTAAATTATTTTCACTGGAGCTTCTCCAGCTCTCATATTCTGTTTTTAGATGAGATTTTACTCTTTGATAGTCTTTGTATATCAAATAATAGCATCTTTGATATAATAACTCATGAGATTTGAAATGTGCTTGTCAATTAATGAGGATTTATTGAGCATTCAGAGTACTCTAAGCCATTGGGAAAGTGTGTTAAAAATTAGATTTAGGCTCTGCCTTCAAGATGCTTAAAATATTTATGATGATTATTAATTTTGGACTTTGTGCTCTATCTCCATTTTGAAGAAGGTTGTGAAAACCTCTTTTAGTCATGAATGATACAAAATCCTACTGGTATGCTAGTTTTGGCTAGGAAGACTTAAGAAATATTATTTTCATGGCGCCGATGTTATTGTACCATTCAAATTTTTCTCTCAATGAAAATAGTTATTTCTGATTACAGAATGATTATCTCTCCTGTTACAATGCAGAAAAGTAGAAGGAATATTTCACCTGAAATATTTTCACCTTGAGATAACACACTAACACACCTCCAATACTTTGGTAATCATTCATAAAGACATATAAAATTTTATATAATTTTGGCTTTTATCATGGAACGTGTTATTTTTAATAGTCATTTTCATTTGTTTTCCATCACCCTTGTCCTTCCCTGTTTCTCCTTCTGGTCGATCTAGTTAGTCAATGTTGTTCACACTGGTGTGTTTTGCTCCTTTTAGTACACACATAGGTTTTCAAAAATGGGAAATTTTATGTACATCTCTTTCCTTATTTAACAATACACAGTAAAAATCCCTTGAATCAACTCTATAGATTTATTTTATTTTTATATATAGTTTGTTGTTTGCATCAAGTATTTCACTGTGTGTTTATATATATGTATGTACATGTAATCACTTGGTGTAAAGGAACATTGAACACTGAGTGTTATTATGACCAAAAAATACATCCAGTCGAGAAATGGGACCTCTGGTGTGCCAGTGAGTACAGCATATTACTCCCTGTGTTCCTCTTATCTTTCCTTGCTCCCTGGATTCAGCATCCTCAGGTGCAAACTAACTCACAGGGCAGATGCCCCTCTCCTCTCCCAACATCCGTGCACCCCTCTAGGGGGCGCTGCAGAACTTTCTCCTCACTTCCCACAGCCACTTCACCCCCTCCTGATGACAGTGGGTTCTGTCGTTGTCTCCAAAGCCTTCCTTTGAACCTGCCTAGGATCTGGCATGGGTGGGGCCTCGCTTGGGTCACAGCACCCCACACCCTTGTCCAGCAGAAGAGAGTGGAGTCCATTATCACTTCCACCTGAGAACATGCCATGGTCACCAAATGCCGTTTGCATCAGCCATATCACTGTGTATGTGTTTGCAGATTTGGGGAGGAAGGAGACATTGTTTTAGGCTTTGTCATTTGCAGAATCCCCTGAAAGAACATTTCCTCCTATTTGATTAGAACAAAGAAAAGCTGTTTTGTATTATCTGAATGGTAAAATGTAAGCAACGTTGACTTCACTATAAGAGCAGATGAAAACCTCTGCTCTTGGAAATGGGTAACATTGATTGGTTTTTTTCACCAACCAATTCATGGGCAAATTCAGCCAGACAGATCTGGCCACAAGCTGAATTGTTTATTTATACCAGCTTTCAGAACCTGGTAACTCTAGCTCATGAGGCATTTTTAAAAGAAGCTTTGTTCAGTGGAAAAATAAATAAATTACTTGTGGCTGTAGTAATAATAATATAGTAATGTCTGCAAGCCAGAAAGAATATGACGAGGGCAAAAAAGATACAGGCAGGCGACACTGGATGGTGTGACTGCCTCTCCTTTAAGACTCTCACCCGAGAACCTCAGTAGCCTTAGCTGACCTTCCGTGGACCTCACCTTACAAACCTTTGTATGCTGTAACGTCTGGCACAGTGCTAGAGTCATTCTGTTTCCCTAAAGCAACTCTACTAGAGCCCATTGCAAGAGTGGAAAACACCTTCTGAAGCTGGACTCTGAAGGTTGGGCAGGATTTGGGAAACTGGGACAAAAGGATGCTGAATACTCAAGTGGGAAATAAATAAGGTGTGTGTGGGGATGCTGAAGAGGTAGGGCTGTCCAGAGCAGAGGAATTCCGTGGTGGAGTTGTGGGAGGTGAGATTCGGACGGCACAGGCATGGGGCTTGTCTTGAACACCAGGCTGTGGAGAGTAGACGTGGGGCAACAGGGAGTAGTGGGAGGTCAGTGTGTGGGGATGACGAGATGAGATCGGAGTGGCAGGAAGATGAATGTGTGTAAGATATTGAACTGATAAAGACCAAAAAGCTGCAAAGTGATGGAGGAGAATGTGTCCGTGGTACATGACAAATTGCAGGGCTAGGATTCAGAAATGCAGCCCCGATTGAGAGGCATTGCTGCAATTAGATTTTAGACTGATTATGATGGAGATAAAGGAATGCATGTGAAAGAAAAGCTCCTTCATAGCAGATGGACCAATGCTGCTTAGAGGAAAAAATACTACAGTGTGAGCTTTGTAAGGTTTTCTTTGTGCTGTTTCTTACATATATGTATGTGTATACATACATGTATGCATATATTTTATCATCCTGTGGCTGAAATCAGGAGACATTCATTTCCCAAGTGTTTGTGGGGTGGCTACTGTGTGCCAGGCATGTCTGGGTGGTGAGCTCTTAAGACAGTGGTCAACAAGAGAGCTGCCATTAGGCACCTGCTTTTTGGTGATCCCTATATCCAGGTAATAGTATTTCAATGCCTTATTCTTCTGCAAGACCGTGGTACTTCCACATGGCCAACGTTGCATTCAGTTCTGCAGGTCAGGCATGGAACAGCATTTTGAGAAGGTTGAGATGCTCAGAAGAACTGAGGGGCCACCACCTATGCACCAAGTCAAAGTATTCATACTCCCAGTTGGGCAAAACTGGAGACATGAATTTATCTGTAAAGTCATAGAGTAAAGCAGGTTAAACTGCATGTTCACTAAATTCCAAAATACTAGAATTTAGGGAGAACTCCCTGAAACTTGGAAAAGGAGAAATATAGGCCAGCTAACAGGCAAGGCCTCTAAATGCCAGTAGTAAATTGCATCCCCCAAGGAGGTGCTGGAAACAGGGATTTGTCAGTGTTGATCAAGAATGATCATCAGGAGGTGTTAGGGTTCGTCTTTGACCTTTAAAGGCCAACAATCAGGAAAGCATAACATGAGAGCTCAGGAAAATTCCTGGAGTCACCTCCATCAGAAAGTCTGTTTTGGTCTCCATGTGCCCCTTCCTGGGGAATGGAGAAGAGTCTTCTGTGTCATAATCACAACCAAGTCCGGATTTTCCTGGTGTCTCGTGTGTCCTCTGTGTCTTGAGAACATCATGCACAAAGCTGCTTTGCTGTAATTGAGGAAAATCTCAATGTGCTTACATTTACAGCTAGGTAATTTATAGGTGTATAATGTAACTATTAAAACTCAGATTGACTTGAACTTACATTCCTGTTTTTTGTATTCATTTGTATTTTCAAACTTTTTTTCTTTATAGCCTGACCCATTTGATTTGAATTCAATCCTTGGAGAAATGCATTCTTTCTCTGCTTTAGAGATACTATTTTTGTAGTTAGCACTGTTCTGCACTGCCCCAGGCAACATGGTTTGCTCTCCCCCCACCCCCTTCACCTCTCTGGCCTTCAACCCTGCAGACACCTCCCCAGAGGCTCCTGCAGACCCAAATCCTTTCCCCCTCTGTGCTCAGTACCCCACCAGTGTCACGTTCTTCCTTTTGCTAAATGGAAGTCTCTCGGGAAGGTCAGTCCTTTCCTTCCCCCACTCTGGTCCTTCCCTTTGTTTTTAGAGTTTGGGGAATAGGACAGTGAATTGAACAGAGAGATGACTCAGATAATTTGAGCCTGGATGGTTCAGAAAATAAATGATATCATTAATAAAAATTAGAGATTTATACAAGGGAACTGGATTTGGCGAGAGGAGGGAAGGAAATTGTGTAATTAGCTTCAATATAAAACTTTAAGGTGCCAACAGAATAGCCAAGTGGGCCTGTCAAGTAAGCAATTGGAGCATGAGCCAAGGCTTAGAAGAGAAAGCAAGGCCAAAAATACAGATTTAGGGTTGCCTACGTGAAAGTGATAGTTGAAGTCATGAAAGGCAAAGCCATGACCCAAGGAGAGACTATAGAAAGCACAGAGGGCGCTGAGGACAGATTCTGTAAAATGGCTTCATCTGTGCAACGGGAAGAGAAAAGGAAGTGACCAGAAAATTAAGGACAATGTATGGGAGTAGAAATTTTCCAAGCAAGGATGGATCAGCTTTGGCAAATGCTGCAGAGAACAGACAGGGGAAGAGGAATTCAGCCACTCTGTAAGGAGCAGGGTCAGTAGGCAGGTGGGGTGGGGGCATGTTGCAAGCGATCCATCTCCTAGCAGGCTCTCTTGCTCTCTTCAAATCTCACATGATTTCCTTCGTAAATTTATTTATTTGTGTTTTGGTTATGGAATTACACGATTTCTTTATCTCTATATTTTTAAATTAAAAGTTATTTTGATATAGTTGGTTTCTTTTTTAATTTGTAAGCCCTAGAGTGAGCTCTCCACTTTGGCTGATCTGGGTCCACTACGGTGTTCAGTATTCGTCCTTAAGCCCCCTGATGGTCCACTGGACTCCGTACCCCTGTGTTGGGGCAGGGCTCAGCGCTGCCGCGTGGACCAGTGAGGAGCGCACTGCTCTGGAGTCCAAGGCCTGAGCCGCTCAGCGGGGGCGCTGGCAGCCCACCCACCGCTGAGCCTCAACTTTCCTCAACTCTAAAGGGCTCCCTGAGCCTGCCTTAAAGGGCAGTTAAGGAAATGACATGAGATCATCTAATAAAGTACCTGGAACAGGGCATGGTGCGGAGTAGGCACTCACCAGAAATTTATTAAATAAAATAAGATCAGGATTACCAAAACCTGAAGCTTCAAAGAGCAATTACTTCTGATGAGAGAAAACTTTAATCACAAGAAATTAAGATGACGGAGTTCAAGATGGATTTCAAATCTTTGCTCTTTTCTGTTTTTCTGGCCTTGAGAAGCCATGTGGAGAGGAGTGCTGAAGGAAACTAAAACCGGCAGCGGGTGTTACATCAGCGACATGTGTACATACTGTTACTCTCTGCTTCAGGATTTGGGGAATTTAAGAGAGGTCTTCAACTGAAGTCTGGGGATTCAATTAAGCCACTATTTAAGTTATATTAGTAATTAAGAGTTATACCAAAGCGGTTGGGAGCTTTTCAATCTCTCTTTAGTTATATTTACTAGCTTTTAAATGTAGAGATTAATACGTTTGTATTTAGGTGTTTAGAAAATTAAATCATTATGAGTATGCATTCTTAAGCTGGAAATTATGTTAATTCTCTTTCTGTTGCTTAACCCTGTGTGTTGGAAGCCTACCTCTTCAGACCATGAAATCAGAACCAAGGCAGCAGCAGCCACCCAATGGATTATTGGAGGAAATAAACTACATACCTATAAAATGGGAGCAAATATTCCCATAATTATATTTCTTAAATTCATGCAGTAATTTTATTGGAGGTTTGATAATTAAACAAAAAACACTTTAAAGCATTTCATTTGAAGGGTTTGCTTTAACAGGAAGCAGCAGATGAGGTTATTTCTTTTCTTACTGTTTAATGAAGGTATAATTTACAGGGCAATGCTCAGACCTTATGTGTATGATGAGTTTGACAAAAGCATAAAGCCATGTAACCCACACCCTTATGAAGATACAGAAGATTTCTATCACCTCAGAAATGTGCTCCCACCTCTTCTCATTGATCCGCGTCCTCCAGTCCCCCAGAGGGAACAATTTTTCTGATCTCTTTCAGCATAGATAAGCTCTGCCTGTTCTAAAACTTCATATAAATGGAATATACAGTGTGTACTGTATATTTTTGTGTCTGGTACTTTTTTAAACTTTTATTTTGAACTAAGTATAAATTCACAAGATGTTGCAAAAATAGTACAGAGAGGTCCTGTGTAGACATCACCCAGCTTCTCCCAGTGGTGATGTCTTACGTAACTGTTGCACATTATCAAAACTAGGAATTGATAGGGACACAGGCAGTTACCTGGAGTACTACACCTGGCTTATTTTCCTTAGCATATTGTTTTTGGAATTAGATAAAACGTTTTTAGGGGTTACAGTCTTTGACATTGATTACTAAGCTTGTTAAATTTTTAACGACGTATTTGTTAATGGGAAGGGGACAGCTATTTTCCACTTATGAAGTTTCCTTCCTGTAAAAGAATACCCAGTACAGCTGGTCCAGGTGCAGTGGTGTTTACAACTAATTGATCACAACCTGTTACAGATTCCTTTGTTCCTTCACTTGACTAGCCTTTAAAAAAAAAAAAAAAGAATCCAATAGTATAACTCACCACTCACCCAACTGGCATGAGAGAGTAGGCATTCAGGACCCTGACCCCTTCTGTTCCCTTCTCTTCCCTTTCTTGGGAAGGAGCTGCCTATAGGCAACTCATAATCTTCTCTAATTCTCCAGGACAGCAGATCCGAAGACTTGGGGAGACTCAGAGACCCTAAACATGTAATGCCTTAGGTTTTGGAATTAGAAATAAGAGACTAAGGAAGATGGGTTGGGGGAAGGTTATCACCATGGTTGGGGGATGTAGCTCATAGCAGAGGCAGGCATGCTTTCTTCTTCTTCTTTTTTTAAATATATATATTTTTTTATTTCATAATATTACAGGGGTATAAATGTTCAGGTTACATATATTGCCTTTACACCGCCCAAGTCAGAGCTACAAGCCTGTCCATCACCCAGACAGTGCAGGCATGCTTTCTAATCCTGAACCCTCAAGTTAAATTTACCTATCCAGTCACAGGCCACCCTGTCACTGGAGGAGCAGAGGAGAACACCCTGTGTTCTGATGGCAGGTGGCTTTTAAAGAGGAAGGGAAGAGAGGGACCAAGTAGAGGTTAGGCTGGGCTGTGAATGCCTGGTTCCTGTCTCCAGCTCCCCAGTCAAGAGGTGAGGGGGGAGGGTGGCCAGGACTATTATGCTAATGGATGGCTCCTCAGAAGCAAGGAAGAGCAGATTGGAAATAAGTATCCATGCCTACCGTTTCTGAGGACAGCCAATTTGCTTTCAGTTAGTGTGCTGTCTGCTCAGCCCCATCTCCTCACTGTGGATGTATTAGTTGTGACAGTAAAGAAACGTCACTTGCTTTAACATGCAGTTGTGAAAATTGGTGTCATTGCTTGGAAGTTAAGTACTTAATATATTATCTTTTTCAGACTCCTTTTCTTACTTTGCTGCATTGGCATTATGTAGTCTACACGACATTCAAAATTTCTCCTATATTGATACATATAATAGTCACAACTAGAAGAATCAGCTACCTGCTCATTTTACCAAGTTAACTGACATAGAGGCAGCATATGGAGAAACAATAATAAACACAGGCAAATATTAAATAGAGTCTCAAAGTAGGACATTGGAGATTTGAGGAGGACAGCCCATTTCCTGCTGAAGTAGGCCACCCGTGGTAGGAATGTGCCAAACGGGCCTCCGCGGGCAGGCACCAAGTGTTCTTGAGGTCTATGAATTAATATTACTTCCATATGCATATATCCTGATAAACTCCAATAAAATGCTTAGAAATTTTTGGTATCAGTGTTTTGTGTATTAATGTATAGTGGCATCCTGTCATTGGTTTCTTTTGTCTCAGAACTGTACTAATCATATATGAGACAATATGAAACTTCTGGGGTTACCACATATGCTCTGGTTTTGGCATATATGTGGTCTCAATTGGGCACAAATTCAAAAAAATGAATGTGCTTTTATTAATAGAGGGAGATGGTTTAGCTGAGGTTGGAAAATGGTGGCTTTGGTCTTAAATCATTTGACACTGTTTGTGGTCTCTGGCGGCTGTATTTATTCTTTCACATCATCAGTGGGAAGTAAACCATTTTGCAGTTGGCAGTTAAGTTGAGATAAATCTCAAGGGATTTGGGTTATGGCTATCCCAGATGATTGAGAAATGCCTTTAGAGACAAATGCCAAATAGAGTGGGGGAGGCAACATAAAAGGAGTCAGAGGCCCAGGACACCAGCCTACCTGGAAGCTGGTAGACTTTCTGAGCTTCAGTTTCCTCTTCTGAAAAGCGGGGCACAGAATACCTTTTCTATTTGCCTTATGGGGTTGTTTTAGGGAGCAAATGAGGTACAGCTCACGAGATAGCTTTATAACCTATAAAGTAGCCAGCTGCTCAGATCTTTTGCATAATAGCATTTGATGTATAAAAGTAAATAAAACTGAATCTTGACACTGGTTTTGGTTGAGGAAGCATAGTACTACTTCTAAACTATTAGTGGTACAGTGTTCAATTGCATTATGTTCCAAAGGTTTCTTTGAAAGCTGTTTTTTGAAATTGGGAAAATGTTTCTCAAAGAACAACATTGTGATTGATGGTGAAGTTCCTGGGCTAGCGAAAAAGCCACTTTAACTTCTGATGCACCTAACTGGGAGTTCTGCGGTGGGCTGTGAGTCACAAACCCCTCTGATCTGGGGCAGCTCTGATGGCTGGTTGCCTTCTAGGTCAGAAGCTGGTGAATTCCCTGGGGACTAAGCACACTGAGGGAGAAAGAGTGCAAAGGGAAGAGCAAGGGTCGTCCACTCTGGAAATGAGCAGTGTATGGAGGCTCAGGTCAACCAAGCAGCCCTCCCCACCCTGCGCCCCTGCTCTGCAAGAGAGAATGCTGGGAAGGGGGTCACAGCTGCTGGGCCTGTGTCATGTCCTCAAGGCCAGTGATCTAAGTCAGGAGAGGCCCATATTTTAAGACAAAGATTTCTTCTGTTTGCTAATTAATAGTTAAAAGCACAATTTGAAATTGATAACTAAGTACCCATAGTCAACTTGAAAAAATAGATGCTAAATCTTTTGAATTCTGATTTTACTGTATTAAAATGCTGTTTGTGTGTTTATAAATTATCTAATCTCTTCTTAATATACTTTTACCCTTAAAATGGGTCTCCCAATGTTGATTGCCCAATGAGAACTTTAAGGCCCAACTAATGCAACAGGAGATAGGCAGCTTTGCCAAACTCACCAGGTGTTTTACCTGATTGAGGGTGGTACCAGTTAAGATCAAAGAGTTTGGGAAAGAGAGAGGAAACTGCCTCAGAAAAGTGAGCACTGGAAAGGAAGTGCTAGAGTTTAGCTTAGTCTTTTTTCAGCAGCAGATTAGTAACCAGAATCACAATGGAATGTTTCTTCCTGATATTCACCAAAAATTTAGGTCCCCTTTTGTCCCAGACATCATCTAACCATTGCTAATAAGCAAGGACACTTAAATGTTTAATAATCCTCTTTGAGGATTATTAATTTCATTTTCTTCTCTTTTTTCTTCTTCCCACTGGCTGCCTTCTGACTCGGTATATCTGTCCCAAAGGGTTGCAAATTAGGAGATGAGAAAAGTAAGAATTAAAACTCATGCTTTTCAATTTGCTATTTTTTGGTGAAAGGACCCTTAAGAGGTTGGGACTTGCTCTAGTAAGTACTTTAAAAGCTAAACAAGTATCTATGTGTTTATTTAACCTAGGCGTTTTTTAATAATAATGGATTTGAGGTGGTTTAAAAAACTGTATACTATAAAAAAGAAAAATATGTACCCAGGTAAAGTTATGAATAATATAAATTAGAATAGAAAGTTAAGAAAGAAATGGATACATTTCTCCAAGCATGAAGCTTGGACTCTGGTGTCTTCCTGCTTCAAGGTCAGGCCCAGGGGTGGGAAACAAAGACTGCTGCAGAGCCAGGACTCATTAATGATCTCCACAGATTTATCTCTGTGCAACTCAGAGTTCTTATGTGATTTTTAATTTTCACTTATATACAATGAATTCAAAAATTAGAGCAAAATTCGGAGTTGAGTGTGTTGGCTTGGAACTAGCCTTCGCTATGACCACATTATTTAGCTGGCTTTTTCCTCCCACCCATCTTTTTCCACTTTTCCCAGAAAAGGCCACTGGTCTCAGCACTCAGTGCCCCACCGCCAACCCCCAGTGGGATTGGTGGTGGTCTCTCAGAATGGGGCCCTTCAGAGCTGCATTTGCCTGGGGAGGGCTTCCTGATCCTTCTCCCTCAGGGCTTTAAGCCCTGGTTCCCCAGCCTCCCACTAAACCCCTGCACTTTCTTGCCAGAGGCTTCTGAAAGGGAAAAACTGCCTTTTTCTGTCTCCCTTGTCCCTTCTTCTTTCTTTCATCCCCCTCCTCATTCCTCTCCCCTTTCCCCTTCTCGTTCACCCAGCCAGCCAGCCAGCCAGCAATTGAACATTTAAATCTTTTTATGAGCACATTTGTTGTACTCTGAGTAGAAAGAGGAGTAAGAAATGATCTGTTCACTAGAGGAGCTGACCATGGGAGAGAAAGAAGGTGCGTGAGACAAGCGGTGATGATTCTGCGCTGTGGAGGCAGGAACAGGAAGATTTGTTAACATGGATGAGGCAGAGATTGATGAGCCTCTGGAAAGTCTTCCTGGAGGAGAAAGGAGCCTGAGCTGGGTCCTGAAAACGAGCAGGAGACGGCCAGTGGGAGAAGGGGTGGAGGAGTGGGGTCAGGGAGAACACTCTGGATGGAGAAAGTGGCCTGTCCAAAGGCCTGGTGGCAGGAAGGGAGGGTGCTGTGTGTTGCAGAGTCTGAAAAATGGCTGGGGAGGGAGCGAAGGGGAGGAGAGGGGGAGGAGGAGGAGGAAGGGGAGGAGGGAGAGGAAGGGGAGGAGGGAGAGGAAGGAGAGGAGAAAGGGATGAGCTTGGAGGGATGGGTCGCACTTCTGAGGGTGAACCGCCTTTCGGCTATGGGTGCTGCCCGCTGGGCCTGGAAGTTTGGAGGAGGCCTTTGAACAGGGAAGGCTGGGTTTGAGATGCCCCCTCTGGCAGCATTGGACGGCTGTGGGGAGAAGGGCTGGCCGGGGAGGGACTGTGGAAGGAGCCAGTCAGCGTCTGCAGAGTGTGGGTGAGAGATGAAGAGGGCTTAAGCTTCTCTCCCTGCTGATGGAGAAAAGAGGTGGAACAGGTGACCTGTCAGTTGGGGAAGGGGCGGGGGGTGGGAAGGAGCTGCTGTGGTGAATGAGGTAGAATAAGCAGTGAATGTACAGGAAGCCAGTCCCCTTCCAGAAAGTCCAGTTTTCTTTCATCCATTATTTTTTATTCCTCTGCTTCTTTAAATTCATCCTAAAGTCTCTCTGTTATCTGATAACCCATGGTTCTCTGATATCCTAACCCTTTTGTTTACACCAGGTCTTTCCTTTGCGGATATTCTTCCATTCATTCATTCCACCAACAAATGCTCATGGAGGGCCCACTGTGTGCCAGGCCGTGGACTTGGACCTGGGGGCACAATGGTGAAAAGACAGATGAGGTTTATGCCCTCACTGAATCTTCTAGAGAAATAGACAGATGGTAAAACATATTAGGTAGCCTGACATTAAGTCAATTTGTGGGGGGTATAGGGTATGGAATGAAGTTTGAGGGGTTGGTGAAAACCATATCTAGAGGGCCACATAGACCATGGTCAGGGAACTGTATGTTATCTTGGGAACTATGACAGAAAGCCAGGAGGGCTTAGGGTGACAGGAGGCAGCAAGGCAGGATTCTGGGATGGCTCTGAGGTTTGCGGCTTGAGCAACTAGGTTGATGGTGGTGTCATCTATTGAGGTATTACCATGGATTTTTCTAGTGTGTGATATATATTTCATACATGTTATTTCTAGCAGCACAACAACTGACAAATTTGGATATATTTAAAATATCTCACTCAACTGTGTGTTCTCCACAGAATGTGGCATGTGCAGTAAATTGATAGGGATTTCAATCAGATGACATGTCACGTATAATTGTGTGCTTCTGGCCAGACACAGTTGCTCACGCCTGTAATCCCAGCACTCTGGGAGGCCCAGGCGGGAGGATTGCTTGAGCTCAGGAGTTCGAGACCACTCTGAACAAGATCAAGACCCCGTCTCTACTAAAAATAGAAAAATTAGCCGAGCTGTGCCTGTAGTCCCAGCTACTCGGGAGGCTGAGGCAGCAGGATCACTTGAGCCTAGGAGTTTGAGGTTGCTGTGAGCCAGGATGACACCATGGCACTCTACTCAGGGCAGAGTGAGACTCTGTCTCAAAAAAAATAATAATAATAACAATGATAATTGTGTGCTTCCACTCCTGATTTGGGTCATCTATAAAGTGCATTTGGGCTGGGTGCAGTGGCTCACACCTGTGATCCTAGCACTTTGGAAAGTTGAGGTGGGAGGATCACTTGAGGCCAGGAGTTTGAGACCAGCCTGAGCAAAGTAGCAAGACCCTGTCTCTACCAAAAAATTAAAAATTAGCTGGGCATGGTGGCATGCACCTGTAGTACCAGCTACTCAGGAGGCTGAGGTAGGAGGATTACTTGAGCCCACGAGTTTGAGGTTGCAGTGAGCTATGATGATGCCACTGCATTTTAACCTTGGGCAACAGAGTGAGACTCTGTCTCAAGGGAAAAAAAAAAAACAACAAACCTTGAGCAGTCTTAACTTTTTTAAAGAGGTAAGAATAAGGGTTGAGAGGGAGAAAAAACTGAGGTTGAAACAGGAAAAAAGCTCTTAAGTAAACTATGGTCTCTTTTGCTGGCAATGTCCCTTGCCAGAGATTAGATGTGGGGAGCAAGAAGGTGACTGTGGGCCAGGGGAGGGCTATGGGCTCAGACCCCACTCCCCAAAAAAAGAGGTGACTATGAATTGGGTGCTCAATCTTTGAGGCCTTGAGAACCAGAGAAAAGGAACTGTTTGTGTGCGCAGAGACTGGAATGGGTGTTCCATGGTTTCCATCTGCCTAGGATTCAAATGGGCATCTGTGCTCTTTGGTCTGCATGGAGGGGAGTTTGTGAGTCATCCTTTGGATTGACATAAACCAGTAGTGCTCCAGTGCCTGGGCTGTCTCAGAAGAAAGAGAACAGGTAGAGCCAAGGTCAGATGAGGAGAATTTTCCATTTTATGGCAGCAATGGCCTGGAATTCCTAGAATGGTTCGTTAGTCTTCACAAAAAAAACCATTCCTTTGCTTAGAAGATCACGTTGTAGATCCATGGTTGAGTGGAATGCTTGAGTAGTTTGTTTCCCCTCCAGTGTCTGGGATACTGAAACTTTCAGGGAAGAATTTACTCAACTGTTAAATAATTGAATTGACTCCAAAAGACATGTATACATTTATTTGAAGTGTTTTTAAATTTTCTGTTTTCAAGGTAGCCAGTTATATTTTAACTTATAAAATCTTTTTGTTGCTGTTGTTGCAAGAGAAAACCAGAGATACACGGCATCTTAATAATTATTTCTGAAAGATTATTAACTATTGCTATAATGTTGCTTTATATTTACATAATGCTTTACAATGTATAAAAATATTACTATGTGTTTTCCATTTGATACACACAGCCACTGGAGAGGTGAGCAGTGACTGTGGTCCCTTTTCACAGATGAGGAAATGGGGAAGTTGAGGAATGAGGGACTGCCCTCAGTCACATACCTAGGAAGAGACTTGGGACTTGAATCCCTGTCATTTGTCGTGAAGGTGATGGGTCCATGATTTTCAAGCACCCTTAGGAAACAGGCACCAGCAGTGCCATTCACACGCCACCTCACTGGATCATCGCAACCACTGAGTAGCTATTGCCACCTCCACTTTTCCCATGAGACAATGTGCTCTGGGAGGTTATATAGCCGACCCAGGCTAGTGACTGGGGGGCTACGCTGACCCTTAATCAGTAGCCTGCCTGCGCCATCTCACAGGGAAAGACCACACTGCATATTAAAATTACTAGATGACAGAAACTTTAGGTTTATGGATTTACTAAATTGTTCTCTTCTTGACTCTTAGACTAAGACTAAAGTGGATAGCTTTCCTGATTTTTTTTTTTTTTTTTACAAAATAAGACAAATTTGGAGGATCTCAATATTTACCTTTTGGAAGAGAATGAGACTAAAGGTCTTAAATATTCCTCAGCCACATCATCATTTGATGCTACTTATAAAAATATAGGACAAAAATTTTCAGGCTGGGTGTGGTGGCTCTCGCCTGTAACCCCAGCACTTTGGGAGGCTGAGGCGGGAGGATCACTTGAGCCAGGAGTTCAAGACGAGCCTGAGCAAGAGCGAGACCCCATCTCTACAAAAAATAGGAAAACTAGCTGTATGTGGTGGCTCATGCCTGTAGTCCCAGCTACTCGGGGAGGCCGAGGCAGGAGGATTGCTTCAGCCCAGAAGTTGGAGGTTGCAGTGAGCTATGATGACGCCACTGCACTCTACCCAGAGCAACAGAGTGAGACTCTGTCTTAAAAACAAACAAACACACAATAAAAAAGGGAAAAAAAGGAATTTTCTAATCTGTTGAACAGATATGGCTATTACAGGGTCAACTGAACATTTTATGACTGTTATTATAACAAACTCAGATGATGATCAGTTTAACCCTGGGTTTTGGGGTCTACTAATTGCTTGTTAGTAATAATATTCCATTCTTTACCTTTTCAGGTTTTCTTTGTTTTCATTTCTTGCTGCTTGTGCCTAGGCCCACATTCTCTGGTGGGAGATGCATATTGGGGCTTGGTTTGATTACTGATGTAAGGATATTTATGGGATGAATTATGCTGTGCTGTTTAGTGTGACCATATTTTTTCAGTTTTAAAAAAATGTCACAAGGATGCTTTTATCCTAGGTGACTGCTACATTGAGAAACTTGGTTGATTCACCGCTGGCAAGAAGTAAGTTGCTGAGCATCAGTGCCATTCCCCAGCTGTGCACGGTGATGGAACAGTACGTGGGTGACAAGGACGTCTGTACCAATATTGTCAGGATATTCAGGTGGGCAGACTAAGAGATCGAAGTAGCCTTACAAAAAAGCTGATACTTAGATTTTGGGTTGTCTTTAATATTTGCATGTGTGACTGGCAAGGAACCTTTTTTTTTTGCTTTCTACTTCACCTTGCAGAAAAGGTAAATCTAGTGGCCCAAGTTTAGAATGAATGATTTAAACTAACGACTCCATTTTCTACGTGAGTCTAAATTCATTGATTGTAAGTGACTTTAGTTCTTTGGTGAGTTGTGACTATCTGTCGTGTGTACGCTTGTTTGTTTTAATCTTCCTCTCAGCTCATTGGAGATAAAGAACTATATCACAAAACATGGCAAACTTTCTGGTGTACTTGGAAACAATACTTAAGAGTTTTAACTCAGAAAGGGAGTCAATGCTTAGATAGTCTGATCTGACTTGGTTTGTAATAGAAGGTTATTTTATTTCAGTTGTTTGAACTTTGGGTCACGAATTCACTAGTCATGCTTACATTTACTTTATTTACTCCAGAAATGATGATCATTTGAATCCAGGTTGCCTCAAAGCAAGATGTTAAATTTCAGAACTGTCTTTAAATTACGCATTTATATTTCCTCCCTCACTGCTCTTTGCCAGTGTTTTTACATAATGATACTTCTTAGGAGACCTGGGCCTTTCTTGAACGATGATACTGTAGTTGTTTAAAGAAATACAAAATTTCCTGAAGAATGAATTGGTAATTGATCCCAGTATGAGGATGTGAGTCTATATTTGATCTTTTTACACTGCACTGTCTTGAGCTTTGTTCTGGATACTTAATGACTACTCCCATTTTGAATCATTGCAAAATCACAAAGAATTTATTTTTGCTTATGGTGGCACGTAGGGGTCCAATTTAATTTTTTTTTCCACGTGGATGGTCAATTGTTCCAGTACCTTTTATTGAATACGCCATTCTTTTCCCACTGATTTTGTCAGCCATGCATAAGTTTCCATATACTTGTAGGTCTGTTTCTGGGCATTCTGTTCAGGCCATCCTCAGACCAATACCACACCATGTTTACTATTGCAGATTTAAGTCCTGTTGTAAGATTAGATGAATCGCTCACTTTTTTCTCCTTTAAGGTCCAGACTCTTTTTGTTCTTTTCTCTTCCTTTTGAATTGGGGAATTAGCTAAGATCCACAATTGGAACTCTGGGATTTTTAATGCAATTATACTGAGTATATAGAATAATGGGATAGGGATAGGGAGAATTAACATCTTTATGATATTGAACCTTTCATCCATAAACATTTATGACATCTTCTTTTATGTCCTTCAATAAAATTTCATCATTTTTTCCAATGAGGGTTTTGCACATCTTTTGCAAGATTTATTCCTAAGTCCTTCATGGTTTTTGCTGCAAATATGGATACAATCTTAAAAAAATTATTTTCTCATAAGTTGTTGCTTATGAATATATATGAATAGTATCAATGTTTGCTTATTAATCTTGTATTCAGGAATCTTGATGAACATTAGGACTAAGCATTTGTCTATAGATTCTCTTGGATTTTCTATGCAAATTATCTGCAAATAAGTTTAATTTTTTTGTTGTTTTCCAATTATTGCAACTCTTCCTCTTTGTCCCCACCTCTTTTATCACATTGCTGAGGAATCCAGTACAAAATTGTGAGTGTTGGGCCTGTTGTCTTTCTTCTGACTTTAAAGGAAATATTTTTATGGTTTCACCAGTTGAAAATAATATTTTTTGCAGGTTTTTGTAGCTACCCTTTAGAAGGTTAAGGAAGGATTTTTTTTCTCATTAATGGATGTTAAGTTTCATCAAAGTCCCTGAATCTCTTTTGAGTATATGGATTTTCTTTTTTCAAATTCATGAATGTAGTAAATTACATTAATAGATTTTCTCATGTTAAGCCATTTATATATTGTTGGGTTTGGTTAACTAATATGTTGTTTAAGATTTTTCATCTGTGGTCATGAGTTAGATTGACTTGTACTTTCCTTTCTTACGTTGTCCTTGTCTGGTTTTAGTGTTAAGTTTATACCAGCCTTATAAAATGAGTTGGGAAATATTTCCAACATTTTCTCTTTTCTAGAAGAATTTGTGAAAATAAAACTTATCTGTTTCTTTAAATGTAGAACTTGCTCAAAAAGCTATTTTTATCCGGGGTGTGTGTGTGTGTGTGTACATGTGTGAATATTATTGACTACTGATTTAAATTCTTTATACATGGTTGTATATTTAGTCATATTTCTTATTTCTACTTGGTTCAGTTTCAAAACATTATGCTTTTATAGGAAATTGTCCATTTTATCTAAGTTTTCAAACACCATAAATTCCAACTATTCTCTTATTACCATTTTAATCTCTGTTGCATCTCTCAAACTCCTGGCCTCAACCAATCCTCCCACCTCAGGCCTCCCAAAGTGCTAGGATTACAGGTGTGAGCCACCAATCCAAGCCTCTGTTGCATCTCTAATTATGTCCTCTTTTATTTATTTTACTTATTCAATAACTACTCATATGGCACTTACTACATGCCAGGCAATATTCTAAGGACTTTCCAAATACTAATCCATTTAATCCTTATAATAACTTTTTAATATAGGTACTATTATTGTCATTGTCATTTTACATATAAGGAAACGGTGGCATATAGAAATTCAGTAATTTTCCCAAGATCATATAGCTAGTAAGTTGTAAAGCTGCAATTCACACCTGGTAGTCTGGCTCTAGAATGCATACGTTTAACCCCTACGTTATACTGCCTCTTCATTGTTAATATTGATTTTCTTTTGATTATTTATGCTGTTTCTCTTTTTTTCTTGTTCAATCTTGCCAAATTTTGCCACTTTTATTAGTTTTTGCAAAGATTCAATAGATTCATTTATCCATTTTATTATATGTTTCCTATCTGATTCCTTCTGCTCTTATCCTTACTAATCCCTTTCTTCTACTCTCTGTGGATATATTTTTCTTCTATTTTAGTTAGAAACTCAATTCTTTTCAGCCTCCTTAAGACTATAAATGTTCCTCTAAAATACTACTTTACCTGTGTACTTCAAATTTTGATTTGTAGTGTTTTTATTATTCCTAAGTATTTTTTATTTTCATGTTTCTTTGACCCATAAGTTGCATGTTCTTAAATTTCCAAAAATATGTTTTTTTAAAAAATGTAGTTTTGAAATTGGTTTCTAATTTAATTGCACTTTGGGGAGTGTGGTCTATGAGACACCAGTTCTCTGAAAATTTACTGAGATTTGTTTACGGCCTGGTACATGGTCAAGTTTTAAAATTATTAGTGATATTTTACCTATTGACTCATTAATTAATGAGAAATTTATGAACATCTCCCAAATTTGATGTGGGTGCATCAATATTGCCTTGTGGATTTTGTTTGCTTTCTTGCTTTAGAAATTTTGAAGCTATTTTTAAGGCTTTTTGCCTTAAGATCTCTTTTGCCTAATACTAGTATAGCACTCCAGCCTAGAATATTAGAGCAGTTTTACATTTGCTTCTGATGGGATCCCAGGGGATTCACTGATATCCAACAAGATTTCATGCAAATTACTTAGTTTGTATTTTCTGAACCAAGTGCTAGTATGAATTCACACCACTCACATGTATTACAGGCTTCAGGTTTCTGTTTTTCAAAGGACCTTTTTTAGTTTCCCTGCTCCATCTTTCCAGAGTCTAGAGCAAACAGCAAGCCTCCTGACAGCTTCTCTGAACTGGTATGGAAAGTATTTTTAGACTGCTTTTCTTGAACTGGGCAATGCTTTGAAGGTCTGCATTTAAATTGATATTAATACTATTTGTACTTGAATTTTATAGAAAAACAAAGTTTACTTTTATTTTCCCATTTGGCATTTCTGCAGCAAACTTACTTCTTACCGTGACTGCTGTGCAGCCTTGGCCAACTATTCCAGATGTTATGCCTTGTTTCTGAATCTGATAAACAAATACCAGAAGAAGCAGGTCAGTTCTTCATTCACTTAATTCTTCAATGAATCTTTGTACTGTTTATATTTGTATAAGCCCACGTTGAATGACTTTATATTTTGAATGTATTGGTTTCTATTAGAAGCTTCTGTTAGATGTATAGAGCTGCCCCAGGATGCAGTGAGTTAACCCATAGGGATTGAGGAAGCAGTAGTTTGAGGCAGAAACTGCCTCAGTGGGATGTCAATGTTCTGGGAAGTTTCCTGATTTAGGGAGGAAGGTGGTAGTGTTGTTCCTCTCAGTGATCCGCAGACCACCTACATGAGACTCACCTTAGGGTGGGGTTGGGGGTGCACTGGTTATTTCCAGGCTCCACCCCAGGCCTACTGAGTCAGATAGGTGGTGTGGGGGCCCGGCCATCTGCATTTTAACAAGAACCACAGGGACTTCTGATACAAATTAAAGTTTGGGATCCCCTCCTACACTGGATGTTTCCTGAAGATTCTTCTAGCTCTTAAATTCTCTAATTCTTTGACCCTGTTATTGTGTTTAGAAGATGAAATTTCTAGGTGAAGTATTTAAATGAAATAATTTAGTTTTGATGGATTGGGACAAAAATGTATATAGTTGTTTAAAAAAAGGAAGAACTCACAAATGACTTCCCCTTAATAAAATCATAATATTTAGTACAAACATTAATTTTTATTATAAGCTTTTAAATTTTCATTAGGTGCAGCCTACTTCTATTCACTTTTATAAATGATTTAAGTGACATCAACTCAATGAGACATTTAATACACGAATACAATATATATATTCATTTAAAATATGAGAAATTTTCAAAATCACATAGTACATTTCACCAGTATAAGACCAAATAATTTGTTATGTGTATACTAAGAATATTTTAATCTAAAGCTTTGTGCTTGTTTGTATTAACCATATTAAGACTACTTTAAAACATAATCCCTATTTCCATCAGTTAACACTGAACTTTTTTTTTTTTTTGAGAAAGGGCCTCACTCAGTAGCCTGGGCTAGAGTGCAGTGGTGTCACCATAGCTCACTGTAACCTCAAATTCCGGGGCTCAGGGGATCCTCCTGCCTCAGCCTCCTAAGCAGCTGGTACTACAGGCATGCACCACCACACCTGGCTAATTTTTCTATTTTTTGTAGAGACGGGGGTTTTGCTCTTGCTCAGGCTGGTTTTGAATTCCTGGCCTCAAGCAATCCTCCTGCCTCAGCCTCTCAAAATGCTAGGATTACAGGCGTGACCCACCACTCTTGACCTGACCTTATTTTTATCCAGTCAAGTATTTCTGCTGAGAACGATTAAATTTGTTAGATTTTACACTATTTTAGCTATTTATCAGAAGATTATTAGTCTATTTTTAGTTATATAAATGATAGAAATTTCTGTGCTCATATTATATCATTCCTAAATTATAAAGATGATAAAACCTTGCTTAAAGGGTTAATATAGTTTTATTTATTTAATTTTTAAAAACTGATTTACAAA
>NW_012149174.1:4838344-4859575 GCF_000956105.1 Propithecus coquereli
AGTGCTAGGATTACAGGCGTGAGCCACCGAGCCCGGACACTTTTCACTTTAGACCAATAGTTACCTGTAAAGCAAAGCTGGTGTTGAAAAATCACATTTTTCTCTATTGACTTATGTCGTAATTTTGTGTTCTTATTAAAATTATTTTAATTTCCAAAGAATAAAGAGCACCTTGTAAACTGTGTACAGTAACATGTTTATTCAGAACTGTCAAAGAAATGCATAATTTATCTGCTTAATCACTAACCTTATTTTAATCATGTGGTCAAAATCATATTCAAATATATTACGTATTTCCTTTCTTTCTTGGAGGATATTAAAAGTAATTTAACCTCTTCTTGATGCCAAAGGTCATTATTACAAGCATTAATTATTACACTAGAGGCTGTTTGTCCCACACTGGGAGCCTGAGTCTATCGATGAGGTTCTTTAAATGTCTGTGTCTTCCTCTGTAGATTTTCTCTCTCTTCCCTTTCTATTGGTTGCTACCTCTGCCTTTTGTGGTCTACCTGCCCTTTTGCAATTATTTGCTTGCAATTAGCAGGGAAACCTCATAACCAAGCTTATTAAAAGTAACAGCTAAGCTGGGTATGGTGGTGCAGTGCCTGTTGTCCCAGCTACTTGGAATAGCTTGAGCCCAGAAGTTCAAGTCCATCCTGAGCAACATAGCAAGACCTTGTTTCTTAAAAAAAAAGGTAACACCCACAAAGTCTAAAATTGAATATGAACAGGCTCTTAGTGAGAAGAGCCTAAGAGATTCTTTGATGAAATTTCTCTGTGACTTCTCTTCAAAGCCAATTCACATTTCAAGATGTAGCTGTCATTCCCCCTTCTCCGTGAAGCCTCCCAAGACCAACTTCTCCCTCTCCAGAAAATCATTTTAAAGGCTTTAACATAGCTAGTTCACTCCCAGCTAAGAACCCAAGCAGAATGCTTATGATCTTAACCACTTCACTAGGATTAAGAAAAACTACCCAAATCTTAGAAATCAGGTGTGGAGTAAGAGGAGGCATGTCCTGGCAGTCACGGGGGGTTGTGGAATGACCCGATCAGGGCTTAATTCTCCAGACAAATGTGTCAGTGTTTGAACTTGCTATTTACTATTTGATTAGAACCCAGACACTATGAAGTTACACATTAATTTTTTTAGATTTTTGTCTGGTAGACAGGATCACCTCAAAAGTTATGGTTTAATTCCCTTGTAGGCTATTAGGTGTATATCTAACCCAGAAGTATTATTCTAATATTCTTCTAAGTGTTTGTAAATTCCCAGTTATTTAATCAGGAATTCTTGGGACCAACTTTACCATGGTCTTGGCTCCCTCATTAATGAGGTAAATAATTTTTAAATGTGTTAATTTTATATTTGTAGGAGAGTCATGTTTTTGACTTTTTAAAAATTATACTTTGACTAGATAGTGTCTTTTACTTATAATAAAGATTGAAATGTTATAGTTTTGACTACCACTTTGATTTTTTTCTAGTAATAAAAATACATAATTTATATTTTCCTCAAGACCGAAATATTTCAGAAGAGCGAGGAAAGAGTTCTGGCCACAAGGAAGTAGTTATGTGTCCCAACTACTTCCTAAAATTATTAACCAAAAATTCCCATAAATCTTTGTAAATTTTTTGTGGGGGGTGTTTCTCCAAGTGGTTGTCATTTATGTGGCTGCCTCTCCCACTACTAAAAGTTCGTAAAGGACACAGACTTTGTCTGGATAAATCTGAAATGATGCTTGGCACGGTAGGCTACTGAGAAGTGCTGAAAGAAAGAATTTTGAGTATGTGAAATGCTTTAGAATCTGTAAAGTGTTATAAAATATTTTTTTATAATACTGAAGTGCTTCTTCCTTAAATATTTACTTTCCTCTTCCTAGTTTGGAGGAGGAAATAACAAGAATTCTTTTCCACAATTTTCACATTGGTGGGCTGCCATAAACAACAGCAAAACAGAAATGATGGATTTTAAATTACTTCAAACCAACACAGCATCTTAGGTTCATATTTCCCTTGGCCAAGGTGGCCAGATGAATATGACAGTTTGCTTTTCCTCTTTCCTTAATGTTCTGATGTGAGTGTATTGATCTGCGGTGTTTAAAAACTTGGCTACACTTGAGATTTACTTTGAGGTTGAGGCTTGGAACTGATCTTGGAAACGTAAATCAGCCCTCCAGCAACTTACTTAAATTGAATTATTGCTTCCTATATTTATTGTTTGAGAAATATACTCTGGAAGCTTTGTAGTCTCTTAATATTGCAGTCCCCAAGCCCCAGGCCACGGACTGGTACCACGGGTCCGTGGCCTGTTAGGAACCGGGACGCACAGCAAGAGGTGAGTGGTGGGCAAGCCAGTGGAAGCTTCATCTGTGTTTACAGCTGCTCCCCATCTCTAGCATCACCAGATAAGCTCTACCTCCTGTCAGATAAGCGGTGGCATTACACTCTCACAGGACCTCAAACCCTACTGTAAACTGCATATGCGAGGGATCTAGGTTGCGGCTCCTTATGACAATCTAATGCCTGATGATCTGAGGTGGAGCTGAGGCAGTGATGCTAGCGCTGGGGAGCGGCTGCAAATACAGATTATCATTAGCAGAGAGGTCTGACTGCACAATAAATGTGATGTGCTTAAATTATCCTAAAACCATCCCCCGTCTGGTCTGCGGAAATATTGTCTTCCATGAAACCAGTCCTTTGTACCAAAAAGGTTGGGGACCCCTCCCTGTCTTAATATACATAGCTATCACCAAGTAATTAAACAATCAGAAAGAGTATATATTATCTTTGTTCTGAGAGGTTAGTAGTACCTCTGTCTTAAAAGCCTGACTACATTTAGAATCAGCAAAAGTTTCTTTTCTCTAAGATTCATTTTTAAATTAAATGATGTTTATGGCTGTGTTTTCAAAAAACACGAAAACAGAAATCTTAAAAAAAAAATAAAGAAAAAACGCTTTATAGTGATAAATGAAATGTCACCTACACATACCTCTCTAAGTGATCTTATCAGGTGGGTGGGGAGTTTCACAGGAAGTTGCCAGTAGCTGCCACAGTCCACCCAGGGGGAAATCCTGTTTTGAACCAGGTAGCACCAGGGCTGATTGCTGTCGGGAGAAGTAGAATATTTCCTTCCCCATCTGCTGTTGTTTTCCATTAAAGGAAAAAAAAAAAAAATAGAAATTTTTATTTACCATGAGAAAATATCAAAAGAAAAAATTTTCCATTATTTTTACATTCTTTATCTCTTGTCAAGGTAAAGTCTGATTTCAGCACTTAAGAATGGGTCTTTCTAAATATACTTTAATCTGTCTGTATCAAGTCCATCCATAACGAGGGGTTAAGGGAGAGGTTTCCACTTTTATTTTCTACACATCTGTAGAATGTGTAGATATTATTAATATTTACAAGGAACATGGATATACATATTTTTAAAAACAATATTATAAAGACAGATAATGGGTTTTAAAGTGGTGAGATTTCTAATTTTTTCTTGATTTGTTTCAAGTGAGCAGCAGGTTATGGGAGCCTATAGTGTAAGATATTAAGGTGGTTCCTTAAAATACTTTTCTCCAATATTGACAGCAGGGGCAGGTTCCCACAGAATCTCAAGAGATTTTAAAGTGATTAATCAAATCAGGGTCAGTCTTTCTCTACAGGAATGTGGCTGACAGTGAATCTCTCTGACAAAGAAGGAACCAAAGAAGGAACCCGGCAAGACCCGCCGGGTGTTGATGTAGGTTTCCCAGTGAGTGGTAATAACCACTCACCTTTTGCCTTTTGCACTGGCAGCTCAGACAGAGTCTCAGCTGGAGAAAACAGGATGGTATGTTAGCCTCTTCCATGAATTTTCTCTGCCAAACTTGTGTCAAAACAAGTCATCCTGGGACCAAACCTAGTTTGCACGGATGAGGCTGCAGGCCCTGGCCAGAGTAAGCCACTGGGAGGGGGCGGTGCACATGGGGCCTTCTGCTCAGGACCCTCAGAAAGGCCAGCTGAAGGGAGGCACATTCACTGTAGCCAGATGAGCATGAGTTATTGACTTGTTTGTCAGTGAAACAAACACCAAATTTTACTGTTAAAATAATCAGCAAATATTCCTGCAAATGTCCTGTTTTGAGACAGTTCATAATATATACCCATGTCTAAACTTTGCCACTTCGCAACAGATAAATTGAGAGTGACTAGTTTGTTTAAACTAGAACACAGTCTGGTTTACACCACCTCTCTACTCACAGCCCTTGGTGACGCGGGCCCAGGTCTGTCTATGATGGTATAGCCGGGGCTTCTGGGTCCTCAACAGTCTCCACGGAGAGGTAGCAGCTCCTTCCAGCTCTCATAAAAGACTTCTGCAGGGAGAACCAGGGAAATGTCTTTGGCTCATATCTATGTGGTTAATTTGTCTAAGATTCGTGATACAACTAGTAACTCCAGTTCCCACACACACAAACACTGAGACAGAAACAGCATTTCAGTCGGCCTGATGCAATTTGAAAGGTAAACTTCAGAGTTAGGTAAAGTATCTATTAAAAACACTGACCAAAATTCAATGAAATGACAAATCCCATTTAAGAAAGATGCACATATTGTCTGCTTTATGGTGTAAACTGCATTTGGTACAAACCAAATGTGCAAACAGATGGGCTTAATAACGAAAGAAAGAGCGGGGTTGCTATCAGCCTTGGGAAGCAGAGTCCGCCTTAGGAGGCGCCTCTGACGTCAGTGTTGCCACATTTAGCATCTCAGCAAAATATGCTTGCGTTTGTTTTTTGGAAGAACATGAAGGGATTTTCCCCACTTCTGCTGTAAATATCTACTGGGCAAGGGATCTGGTAAAATGTCTCAAATAAGACTTTTAAAAGACTGGCAATATTTTACAAAGGTCACAATCCAAAAAGAACAACCTTTGTCTACATTTCCCCATGTGTCCATTGACTGACTTCTATTTAATCTTCTCCACTTGTAGATATGGTTCAGTTCTTGTTTTTTTAAAACAATTTCCAGATGCAGGACCATCATTAGAGGCTTCGCAGATGTTGGGAACTGCCTTGGTGGTGCTGTTGTTAAGGTCACGCCTCTCTCATTACGTTCAGACTTCTTTTAGCAAACGTGTCTTCAGCCTGTGTACACAGTGACTGATTTGGAATACTTAGCTGTCGTGGTGTCAGAAATGAGACCAGGAATGCCGGGATAGTGTGGGCTGGAAGCAAAAACATCCACCGTTTTTCTAGCTGTTCATCTCCAATGCAACCACAGCCATTCAGCAGTCAGAGAGAACACGACCTCTCTTCTCCTCCATCCTCTTTGGGGCCATCAGGGGTTGGTTCACCTTGGTTCCAGCTGTCCCTCAGCCTTCTCTCTGGTAGGAGTGTGCCCTGTGGCTGTCTTCCCAGCCCCTCTGAAGGCACATTCCCAGTAGGTGCTGGGAGCGTTTGGCCGAGTACGCTCCTTTTTTTCAGCCTTGGCCTTGGTCTGCAACCCTGACTAAGCGAGCAGGCTACACAATAAACTCTTAGCTTGTTCATTCTTTCTAGCTCCTGCCGCTTTGCCCTTGTGAAACTGGCTCTTCCTCCACTCAGCACAGAACCCAAACACCTGATGTCTGCTAGCTTAAAAAAGAACTGAATACAGTGAAATTCTAGTACTTTTGAGTTACAGCTGCATTCAGATGCATCTAGTGAGTGCTCAAAAAATGATTGCTGATAGAATGGATAGATGGCTGGAGGGAGGAATCAAGTACAATCTCTTCTAGTTTGAAAATGATTTTCTACTTAGATTCTTGGTTTTGGGTCTCCAACATTTCAGATTCTTCCATTCTGTAAAGTTAAACGCTTATGCAAATCGTTGACCCACTTTCAGTGCCCTATTGTTAGTTAGCATGTTTGCAGTAGCACAGTCTGTCTTCCAGTTTGCTCAAAGGTACCTGTTCTTTAAGCCACCTGCAAACTCAGTTGATGTTTGGGTTCTGTACAAGGGTAGAAAGTTGGATAAACAATGCAAATTGCAAATCCTGATTCAGTTCTCAGTCATGAGAAGTTTGTAACCAAATTTTAAATAGGGCATCTTGATTAATTTCCTGGTTAAGAGAGGGTTCAGATACTAAACACATTTACACCCCCGTCAATTTCAACCCGTTCTCTAAAATGTTTTCCTTTACTTAGTAGAGATAGTTCTCTCCTAAGCGGAGTCTTCGGAACGTAGCTTATTCTTTCTGTGACAGCTCGATACCGTTCCTTCTCCACGGTCAACACTATGCACATCAGTTATTTTAGGGTCCGGTAGGAGGGGTGTGGGAGCCAGGGAGGAACATGTTCCCTGTGGCTGGCCGTGGGTGGGGAGCCGTGTGAGGTAATGCTGCAGTGGTCGCACGGGGCCAGATGGTGCACTGGGTGCCGGCTCTGACATTTATTTAATAGACAGCGGATGTTTTTGAGCAAAGGGATGAGGTAAGAGCTTCAGGAAGTGGCCTGAATGTCGACTGCAGAGGAGAAGGCTGTAAAGGGTCTCTGACAACAGTCTCTAGACAGATTAGCCAGAGCAGGCATGGACGGGGGAGTTGGGGGACACTTTGAGATGACAGAGTCGAGGACTTGGTGACTGGTTGTGAGGGGTGTGGAACAGAGAGGAATCAATGCTGCCGGGGCTGGGGCTGGGGAAGTGAGGGTCACTGGGAACAGGGAGGTGGTTTTGGAAACCGCCGGTGTGTACAGAGGTGATTGTTCAAGTCCTGGCTCTTCTCTGCACCAGTGTTTGACTTTGGGCCTAGCGAGGCTCCTGAAGGCTCTGTCTCCACATCTCTTGAGTCGGGGTTAAATCTCTTTCATTGGCTTTAGGCCAATGTCTCTCACACAGGAAATGACACTTAACAGCTACTGCTACTGCTGCTGTTGTTGGAGATCAACATAGACCATTCTGTTGAGCAGTGTCCTGCTCCTTGCTTTGTTCTGTTAAAATAATTTTATTTTCAGGCTTGTGGGGCCCGTTCAGATTGAGTAACTTGCTTGCTCGTGAGGGCACAACGTATGCTAAACCAAGGAGAATGTCCCACAGGCGAGGACTGGGATGCTCTGCTGAGGTCAGGCGTTTTATAGTAGGTGTACCTGTTCGTCTAAGTTCCGGTTGGCTGCAGCTGTTGCCAGGCTGATTCTGTTTTAAGCAAAATTGGAAAGTCAATATGAACTGGTTATACTAGACTGCTTTCTTTAGAAAAACAAAATTCTCTGTCCTGATTCATCTTCATTTTGCTATTTCAAAACCATGTAGTTGTGGTATGAATATGTAACTTTGTGTTAAATTTAATAAAAATGTTATGAAAGTGGAATGTTCATTTATAGATGATTCTTGGATATTGTCTAAGAATAAAGGAGGGAATCTGTGCCTCAAAGGAGAACTGCATATTGATGAAATCGTCTTCTGCTGTGGGATTGGTGCTCCCTACAAATCGGTGATTTTGGCCTTGGTTTAATTTTGACGAATCTTTATAGGATATTTAATTAAGTGATATTTCGTGGGCTTGAGATGGATCGGGCTGTGGAACAGCAGATAATCGCTCCGTAATCCTGCCCAGTGCAGACCTTGCTTCAGCAGGGGGAGTTTCAGAGAGCACGATGTGGGGGCGGGGGCCACCCGTGGTGAGGTGAGGGGCCTTGCCAAGCCTGCTTCCTCAGTCTCCTCCTCCAGCATTCCAGATGAGTCAAGACAAGCTCTGGCATGGCGAAGAGGAAACACCACCTCTGCCAACCTCCTGTGAGACTGCTTCTATTTTGGCCGATTCCATACTCCCTAGATCCACGGAAGATATATTTGAGAAAGAAAAGAAAAGAAAAGATGCCTTAGCCAACCTTGGGAAAGAGGACAGAAACAGTGAGCATAGCAGTTGCTGGAAGTTTGGTGCTGCAGACGGCGCAATCTGCCATCCCATTTGTTGATCTCGCATGCCATGCTTCAGTTGGCACCGCTGCTGCCAGGAACCACCCCCTCCTTTTTCCATCTGAAGGCAGGGAAGAGGGATTGTGACAGTGTTAACTCTTCCTGCCCTACAGCCTGGAGTGTCTCCTTCCCCACTTTAGGCTTAACAATCTGAGCCACGTTAGGGCCTACAGAAATATTAGAACCAAAGAATTTTAGAAGCAGAAGGGGCCTGAAGGAACTTTTAGAAAAAGAAAAGCAGCACTTAGTCTTCCCAGATTGGACCACATGTGACAGTGGGTAATTTAAATTTTGAAGAATAATGCTCACTAAGGAAATCTGCTTTTACCTACAGCCAGGAATCTGGTCTAAATACTCCTGGCAAATCAGCATGGCTAGGTGGAGGTGGTGCAGGCCTACACGGCCTGCCGAGTTAGACCAAGACAAGCGAGCCCAAGTAGGTGGAGGTGCAGCCGTAAGGCCTAGGAAGAAGACGGCCAGCCAGCATCCTCAGAGGATGGCAGTGACACTGTAGGAGGTAAATTGACTAGTCCTGGTAATGATTTAGGGAGCAGAGTGCAACTATTTATTACATTTCTTAAGAAATCATTCAAAATCACTCATAACATCTTCCCTGTCTTGATTAATGTGCTTTTGTGGAAATGGGAAAAGCGTGCAATCCAGGGATCATGATGAAGTTCAAAAATTGTTAGCATAAGTGCTGTCAGTGTACGAGGGAGGTTGCTATCTGGATTGTAAAAGAGATTGTGAATAGCTTTGTTCGGATTAAAGAAATGGAAGTTACCATTTTTAGTGAATTAGCTAATTTGTATATATTAATATAAATGCTTAGAACAGTGCCCAAAGTACTGTGTTATTGTGTTGGTTGCTGCTACTACTACTACTGCTGCTATTATTATTGTTATGATTTTCAGAATCAGAACTTGTGTCGTATAGTGTATTTAATCAGAAAACATGTATCAAAGTTTACATAAAAATTTTGCTCAGAGTCCTCAGCTTAAAAAATATAAAATGGAATTTCCCTTTAAGGAGCTTAATTCTTGGAAATACCCCTGTTGTGATTGCAAAACTGCTTTTCTGCTTTTCTACTGGGTCTGGCCAGGGTGGAAGAGAAGCTACCAAGTCAGTGCTCTCCTTCCAGAGCCCAGGGAAGGGCCTTTGCCATGTAACCTCTGGTTTTATGTGAAGTGGGATTTGAATATTATAATCAAATTGTGTGCTAGTTTTTAGATATAAGGCCCACAGAATTCAGCTTCTTTAGGCAACAATCAGATGATCAAAGAATGAGAAGATGACCCCAGGCCCATGAAGGAGATTGCCCCACATACTCTCAGGACTCCTCTCCCCCTGCCAGCCCACTCTCCTCCCTCCAGACATAGGCACATTTCCCAGAGTTGAACTCAGATCCCTTTGTGATAACCCTGCTGTTCCCTCCACTGTTCACTGAACATCCTCTTTAAACCCTTCTAAGACTATTGGGTCTGTCCACAGAGTTTAATGCTATTTATTAGTCAGCAATTTGTGCTTTGCCTCTTTTATCTCATGAAATCTCACAGTCCAATAGTTTCCCCATTTTGCACATGAGTTAATGGAGGCACAGAGAAGCAAGTACACTGACCTGTGTGAGCCCAGCCCACCTGGCTCCGAACCTGGAATTCATAACGCCCTTAGGTGTCTAGCTTCTTGCTTAGCCATTTTAGTCTTTGCTTTCCCCACACATAAGTTAGCCTTGTCTTCGCAAATAGATTATAAATGCTTCAGAGCACTGTATCTCATGCCTGTTTGTGTGTGTCCCCCCAACCCCCAGTGTTAAGAAATTATCTGAGGCCTAATATTCCATTTCCCCAGGTGGAGCCTGGAGCAGGTTCTCCTAATTGGATGGCTGCAATGATTGGTTGACTGCTGTGAGTTGAAATGCTTCCAAAAATGAACTCTCTCCTGGACTGGCTCCAGTTTTTGCCATAATGTTAGGCTCCGTCCTTTCTTAATGTTTGGCAAATGGTTCCCAGCTACGTAAGTGGCAGCCTCTCTTCTCTGTCAGTGAGTGTTAGGGAAAACCTTTTTTTTTTTTTGGCAAGAACAAGCAGGATCAAGTTGGTATTGGCAGAGGTCCTAGGGCAAATCCAGAAGTTGCCCTTTGTCTTTGATCCTCTGCTGTCCTTTGCACCGCCCAATACCCTGTACAGGGGGCCCCTGGCGGCCCACCTGGACCTGCACTCCTTGATGAAAGTGGGCCCAGCCCTCTGCCCTTTGCCCCCCTTCCTTGAGGCTGCTGCTAACTATTAATCTGATAAACAAAGGTAGGTTTATGGTAATCCCTCTGGGTACATACTTGCATTTTAAAAGGAGATAATTCTTTAACTGTTCTGCTATTAGGCAGGGCTATGCAGGAGATAAACTAAGTGACACCCTGTATGGGAAGCAGGGTTTGGTGTAGAAAAGATTCCAGGGTCCGAGTAATCCTGGGTTCAAATTCTGACTCTACCCCTCACCAGCTATGTGACCTGGCCAGCTTCTCCAAGCCCCAGTTTCTTGTCTGTAAAATGGCACAGTGTCTGGCACAATAAATATTAGCACTCAGGCCAGTTATAGCCCCTCAGTGAGTAGTCCCTTGAAGTCTCCTCCCCCCAGGTGGCCTCCTTCACCACCCACAGGGAGATTAATCTTGACTTACAAGTCCCTGCATTGCTGTCAAACTAAAAACATAGTGATTTTTGTATCTTATTTAATTTTAACATGTTCTCAGCTTGGGATTTTTTAAAAACATTTTAAAATTGTGAAATATAGCTGTATACAGAGAAGTGCATAAAATACATATGTACAACTTAGCAAATAATTATGAAAGCATCTGGGCTTGGTGGCTCACACCTGTGTTCCTAGCACTCTGGGAGGCCAAGGCTGGAGGATCCCTTGAGCCCAGGAGTACGAGACTGGCCTGAGCAAGAGTGAGACCCCGTCTCTACTAAAAATAGAAAAATTAGCTGGGCGTCCTGGCCTGTGCCTGTAGTCCCAGCTACTTGGGAGGCTGAAGCAGAAGGATTGCTTAAGCCCAGGAGTTTGAGGTTCCTGTGAGCTAGGATGATGCCTCTTCACTTTACCGGGGGCAAAAGAGCGAGACACTTTCTCAAAAAGAAAAAAAAAGTATCACTCATGTAACCACCACCCTGTTCAAGAATTGGCAGGCAGTGCTTTAAAGTGGTGTCTGTATGTAACGCAGTGGTTCTCAACTGAGGGCGATTTTGTTCCCAGGAGACATTTAGACATTTTCGGTTGTTGCATCTGGAGAGGTGCTACCGGCATCAGTAGGTAGAGGCCAGGGATGCTGCTAAACACCCTACAGTGCACAGGACAGCACCCCACAACAAAGCATTATCTGGCCCAAATGTCAATAGTGCCAAAATTATGAAACCTTCTGTAACACGATCCACTGTTCAGAAAACGCCTGATTTTCAGAAATACAATGAATGCTTCAGCAGGAGATGAATGTTGAGGAAAAGATTTGGACACTCGAGAAACCTGTCGTTGTCAAAACTTAGGTTTACACGACGTATTTTTAATAATGCTATCCCACTCGACTAATTGTTCTCAGAAGGGAAAAAGAAAAAAAGCCAGCCAGAATTTCAGACGAGGGACCTGAAATTAATAGACCTCGCGGACAGCATCAATCAGTCTCTATGCTTTCATTGCCGCCAAGTGCTTTTAATCTCTGTCAATTTGCACCAATCTTGGGAATCAGATACTGTACGAGCGAGAAGCCAGACGTGTTCCATTTTACCATTAATTAAACAGCAAATAAATTAAATGCTGTACTCTTTCCAACAACTTGTTCCAGCCCCTTTGCACTTGTAACTCTTTGTCTTCATTTATTACAGGATTTAGTCATTCGTATTGTTTTTATTCTTGGCAACCTGACAGCGAAAAACAACCAGGCTCGGGAACAATTTTCCAAAGAGAAAGGGAGCATCCAAACTGTGCTGTCATTGTTCCACACGTTCCACCAAGTCGATCTGCATTCCCAGAAGCAAGCCTGCGAAGGCGCAGAGCTGCCCCAGGCGCAGAGGCCACCGTCGGAGGCGGAGGACGTGCTCATCAAGCTGACCCGCCTGCTGGCCAACATGGCCATTCACCCGGGCGTCGGCCAGGCCTTGGCTGCCAGCCGGCCAGCAGTGGGCCTGCTCCTGACCACGCTGGGTGAGAACTGGGGCTGCTGGCTGCAGCTGGGGCTTCCGCAGCTCCAAGACAGTTCTGTGGTTGGGGTGTGGTGAGGATTTCATTAGTACAAGGGGCTGACTTGGAAGTTTTCCTAGCTGTGTGAAGGAAAATTCCTCTTCTGTTCAGAACTGCCTTAAAAGTAATCCAGATTAGAGAGAGAGAGAGAGAAAGAAAAAGAAAACATAGTAATATAGATTATTACTAAAACCCACTAAATTATATACTTTAAAAGGGGAAATATTATGGTTTGCGAATTATATTGCAATTTTAAAAAATTACATTGATCAAATGAAAAAAAATTGGCTAAACTAACCATAAAGAGTTTAAGATCCCAAATTTTTCCTGGGGCAATCCACATGATTAGAGTTAATTTCTTTTTTTTCCTTCAGGTTCTCGTATTATCTGTAATTACAGACCCCAGTCATTCAGTTCTTATCTCTCCCCTTGTCTTAGTCTACCGGGCTGCCATAGCAGAATGCACAGACTGGGCAACTTAAACAATGGAAATGTATTTCTGATACTTCTGGAGGCTGGGAAGTTGAAGATCAAGGTGCCAGCCAATTCAGTTCCTGGCTTGCAGACAGCCACCTGCTCTCTGTGTGCTCAGGTGGCCTTTCCTTGGTGTAAGCACTTGGGGGTGGTGGACAGTCCCTCTCCCTCTCCCTCCTCTCCCTCTCTCTCTCTCTCTCTCTCTTCCTCTTCTTATAAGGTCACCAGTCCTGTAGGATTAGGACCCCACCCTTGCGAGCTCATTTAACTCTATGCCTCTTAGAAGCCCTACCTTCAAATACAATCATATTGGGAGTAGGGCTTCAACACGGGGATTTTAGGGGGACACCATTCAGTCCATAGCACCCTTTGCTACTTTTTGGGCCTGTCATTTCTCACGGGCACCTCTGCCTGCTGGTGCTTAGGGAATTAACTGCAATCCAGGGCGATCAATTTAGCCACTACTAACTAGACTTGTGAAGATTTTATTGTTGTGAAAGAAAGTTTAATGCCTGACAAAAATGATGTTTTAGAGGAATCTGTGAAGCCCCCACCCCACCCCCTTAGTCAATTTGAGAACCATTGATCAAGTCCTATCAGCAGAATCAGCCCTGTGCTATGTGTTGCAAGTTTGTTTTAGTCTGCTCAGACTGCCATAACAAAATGCCATAAATTTGGTGGCTTAAACAACAGAAATTTATTTTCTTACAGTTCTGGAGACCAGAAGTCCAAGGTCAAGTTGCCAGCAGGGTCAGTATCTGGAAAGGGCTCTCCTCGTGGCTTGTAGATGGCCACCTTTCACTTGCCCTCTCGTGGTGAAGAGGGCGTGCTCTGGGTCTCTTCCTCTATCGGATCAGGGCCGCGCCCGATGACTCATTTAACCTTTATCACCCCTCACACCTACCTCCAAATACAGTCGCACTCGGGGGAGGGCTTTAACATATGAATTTGGGGGAGACACAGACATTCAGTCTATAGCAAGGTTCTGGAAATACAGGCAGGTATCTGTTTCAATGGATGTCAGGGGCACAGACAAGACCCACACAGCTGTGGGAAGTGCCAGAAGCAAGGTGCACATGGGCCTGAGGGCTGAGGGGCAGAGCAGCCGCGCCCAGCTGTGGGTGTGTAAGTGACAATGCCTCGCTTTATCACAGAGCTTTATAGTTTAAAGGGGTGTTTTTGTATTTATCACCTCACAACAATGTGTGGGGAAGTTCTTATTATTTTCAGCATCTTAGGATAAACAGGCTCAGTGAGATATATTAACTTTCCTAGGTCCCTAAGTTAGTAAAGTGGCAGTCACCGAGTCCCAAACCTGTGCCCCTCTGCTCTATTCGTCACTTGTTGTTGCCTGTCTCGAAAAAGGATTCTTAAATTCTGACCAAGATTTGCCCTGATGACTTATCACTTCCGTGTCATAATTCAGAAATCTACGCATTTAGTCGTGAACTCCTTTCCAAGCTGCTGACTGCACATCAAACCATGTGGGAGAACATGCATCCAGCTATTGCAGAAATTCAGTTTCTGGTTGGGTGCGGTGGCTCACGCCTGTAATCCTAGCACTTTGGGAGGCCAAGGTGGGAGGATCACTTAAGCTCAGGAGTTCGAGACCTGCCTGAGCAACATAGTGAGACCCCCGTCTCTACCAAAAAATAGAAAAATTAGCCAGGCGTGGTGGCTCGCACCTGTAGTCCCAGCTACTCGGGAGGCTGAGGCAAGAGGATCCCTTGAGCCCAGGAGTTTGAGGTTGCAGTGAACTATGATCATGCCACTGCCCTCATGCCTGTGCAATAAAGCAAGACCCTGTCTCTAAAAAAGAAAGGAAGGAAAGAAAGAAAATCAGTTTCGTAACAATCTCAAAAATTTCAGCATTTGAATTATAACATTTCCCTATCCGCTGAGGCTCCTTCCCCTTGTGGAAGACCAGCTCTTCTGGGGGGCCAGGTTACGACTGCTTCACGGGCAGCTGTGGGACTCATTCAAATACCCAGAAACTGATTCTCTAAAATTCCATTAAAGTCTTGAAATCTGCCTTTTAACTCTTTCTCTGCCCCAGGCAAGTCTCCTGCCCCTTAAATGTTGAGACCCAGTGCTTCAGGAAACCACTGGGAGTCTCTCTGGCTCCTGAGGAAGTAGAGAAGCCTGAAGAACACTGGGTTCATCTCGTGCAGGCTCCATCCCTTTACCTGACTGCAGCCACCTGGGAAGGGCCTGAGGACCAGACCTCAAACACCTGGGTTGGGGACGCATGATTGTGAACAGCCAAGTGAAGGAGTTTATGTATGATTTGTTTTCCTACCATTGTTGATATTCACGTATAAAGTGGGAAAATTCTGGTTTTATATATATTTTACCAGCTTAGAAATTACATTTCTACCCATAAACTAAGGTAAAATGAACAACTTGCTTTTGACTCTAAAGAAGGTGATGCTTTGGGGCAGGAGAAAGAGGCTGGGAAGCAGATTTGACCCAAGAGGGTCAAGCCAGGTCTAGCCCGGGTCCCCAGGCCCATCTGCTCCATGCCTCCCTCACCAGGTGTTCTGCCTTCGTCATGTGGGGGATGCCCAGATGAGTCTTCCCAGTGTGCCCCCAGAGGTCACTGGAACTCAGGAATAGCCTGCTTTTCTTTTTTTGCTCTTGGGTGACAAATGAAACTAATCAGGTGGTTCTCCAATGTCCTTGCACGTAAGACCCACACGGGGGGCTTGTTAAAGGCAGAGATTCTCGGCCCTACCCTCAGAGGCTGTGATTCATCAAGTTAGGTGTGGGGCCCAGGGATCTGCATTTTAAAATGCTCCCTGGCTGGTCCTGATGCAGGTGGTTGAGGGCCTCCTTTTGAGAAATGCCTTATTTTCTGCAGAGTTAGAGCTCAGTGCTATGTGAGGTTGAGCAAAAGTGAGAAACCTTGCTCTTCGGTGATTGGTCAGGGCCTCTAGCCTACCATGCCTTGGGCAGCTTGTGCAAGCAGGTGACCCCTTGTCTGTTCCATCTCCCGAAAGATTTTATCTTCAAATAAAAGCTTATAGGAGGGCAAAAGTCACTCTTGACAGAGGGTCATCCACCTCCACCTTCCCCGTACACAGCCCAACTGCTGGGGGAGTTTCTGAGCCCTCCCAAGCCCTCTCATACTGGTCCCTGTTGTTTCCCACGTGCTTTATCTGCATCAGTGTGGACTGGTGAGCAGATTCCAGGAGAAGGCTGCTGTCCCTCTGACCGGCCAAGCAGCTTAGGGCAAGCCAAGGGCAGCAGCAGGCTGTGACTATGAACCTTGCAGGGGCCCACCCACCGGTCTGCTTGTGCCCACTGAGGTCAGAGCAGCTGCCACCCTGTTTATCCTCAGAGCTGAGCACTCCTCCCAGCCTGATGGCTCTTGCTGCATGGCACTGTCCCCCAGTCACATGGGAAAGGCATCCTTTGGGGTCATTTTTTTTCCACCTCCCTCATCCCTGTATCCTTCACAGAGAAGTTGCCTGTACCCCAGGACTTGCCTAGAGAAGACAGTCTCATTGCAGAGGGTCTTTTAAAAATCAAAAATGTTTCTGGTAAGAACCAGCAGCTCTCTCAGTCAGCCCCTAGTCTCGGAGATTTGCTGACCTAGTGGCAAGCTCCAAATTCCAGATTCTGTTATATCCACAAGTCAGTTATGGAGGGTGGTGTGGTTTTCTCATGCTTTGTGGAGGCAGATTTATTGCCCCAACCAGCTCTGATGGGAACTCAGTAATGCTGAGTTCTTGGCCTGAGCAAGGTGGTATGGAAAGAGTAGGACAGTAGGGTCAGGCAGACCTGGATCCTGATGTCTGCTCTGTGAAGTCAGGCAAGGTATTTAACTTCTCTAAGCCTCAGTGTTCTCATCTGACCCCCCTAAATCCATCTGTTGAAATCCTAACCCTTAATGTGATGGCATTTGGGGATGGAGCCTTTGGGAGATAATTAGGCTCAGATGAGGTCATGATGTGGGGCCCTCATGACGGGATCAGTGCCCTTAGAAGAAGAGTTCTCCATCTTTCTCTGCCTTGTGACAACCCAGGGAGAAGTCAGCCATCTATGAGCAGGAAGAGACCCTCACCAGAACCTGAGCATGCTGGCATACTGATCTGGGACTTCCAGCCTCTGCAGCCGTGAGAAAATTAATTTCTGTTGGTTCAAGCTACCCAGTTTATGGTATTTTGTTATGGCAGCCGTAGGTGACTGAGACAGATGCACCTTTTGAGAATAATTATTGTGGGTTTAAATGCTTGTAAGTGCACTTAAAGCATTATTAATAATTAACTTTCATGGGGTTAAATGCATGTCAAGTGCTTGGTGCTCTTCATGATAGGTGCTTAGTAGCTGTGAGCGCCCACCCTCTTGCCCCAGATGCCATTCCTGCTGCCCAAGCATGCGGTCCTACAGGAAGTGGGGACACATCAGAGCTACTCTGCATTTTCCCAGCGAGCTAATGAATTTTTCTACAAAGACAAGAGAAAAAACAGATCCCCAAACATTGCCCCAGTCTGGGATGGAGGGAACCAGTGCTGTGGGCCTCTCCTTGCCCAAGAGTTAGACATTCACGTGAGTGGCTTCCCAAGAGCTTTCATTCCCAATGGCCCGTCTATTATTTTAACAAACATTTACTTAGCACCCACTATGCACTCTTTTAAGCCCTTAATGAATATTAAATCATTTAAACTCTGTAACAACAACTCTACAATGTAGGTGCAATTATCACCCCCACTTGACAGTCAAGGATCCTGAGGTCTAGGGAGGTTGAAGGACACAGTCGCATGGCCAGTGAGTAGAAGCACCAGGATTTGGCTCCAGAGTCATGGCCAAAGAAAAGGGGAATACTTTTGGGGATCCTGTGTTCCTTCTTTTATCTTGTCTCCCTCAAAAATAATTGGGATTCTTTCATAGATTCCCTAGAAAACTGAGTCCACTAGGGTATTATTACCTTGCTGTAGAATCCATACCAAAGTCCAAGATAATTAAGCTCCTATTCCCTTCCTGGAACTTACACTAAAAAGCTGGCAGTTGGGGCCTCATTTATTACTCTCTCCAAGCAGTCACTGAGTGTCTACCACGCGCTGCCCTGTGCTGGCTGCTGTGGGTGGACGGCCCACTGGCTGAAGGGCCAGTGTATGTCTGTAGCTGAACCAATGACTGAGTTTTCCTTTGAGTGTAGTAAGTTATAAAAAGGCTGTTTAATGAAAAGGAAAAGAAGGCCAAAAGATACGATAATTAAGTCAGAGAATTTAAGAGCTGGCACCATCCCCTCACTCAGCTCATAGCCTCCCTGCTTGTTCCCTGAGAACCTTTGATTTCATACAATAGGTAACAGGCACTTCTTGTCCAGTACAACACAGCAGGCATGTCATGGGCCAAGGTGTGCGCGGGCGCTGGGGACCCCCCCCAGGCGTCCAGAGCGGGTGCTGGCCAGGTGCAGGTGGCAGTCGCAATCCGGCACTGGGTAGACATGTGCAGGGCATGAGGCGAGTGGCAGAGGCCATTCAAGTTGCTGTGACTAGTTCAGTATCACCAGGCTCATGACTCTTCCTCTGATCCGAAGACCATTGTATCCAACTGCCTGCCCTGCCTCTCCTGTGGGTGCTTCATAAGCACCTCAGATCAAAAGCTGAACTCGTGACCTCCTGGCCAGCTTTCCCTCTTCCTTAATTCAGGGAATGTGGTCAACATCTACTCAGTTATGTGAGCCAGAAACCTAGGGCCCAGCTAGCTGGCTCCTCTCCCTCACCCCTCAGTCAGCCTCTACCCGGGACAGTCTGTCCACTCCGCTCCATCTCTACCCACCCCCGTGTAAGCTCTGTTGCTGCTTCTGGAATACTCCCGGCTGCATGCCTGCATCTGCTCTTCTCTGCACTGCGACCAGAGCATCAGGGGATGAGTCTGGAGACTGGCCAGGAGGCAGGGACAGGATCACTAAGGGTCTGATGTGCTAAGCTAAAGGGTTCATTCACTCATTTGTTCATTCATTCTTGCATTCAGCACGTAGTTATTGAGCACCCACTATGTGCCAGACACTGTTCTAGGTGCTGGGAACACAGCCATGAATAAAACAGGCAAATCCCTAGTCCTCATGGAGCTAACGTTTTCCCATAGAACATCAGGTAGTCGTATGTACTCTGGGGAAAATTAAAGCAGGGGACGGGGAAAAGAGAATAACAGATGCTATTGTACAGAGGGTGGTACTACAGGGTGGTTGAGGAAAGTATGTCCAACAAGGTGGCATCTAAGCGGCAGCTCGAAGGACTCGAGGAGAGAGCCAAGTGGGCCACTGGAAGAAGAGTGCGTTCCAGACCGAGGGATTCACAGTGCAAAGGTTCTCCAGCAGGGTCATGCTGATGTGCTCACGAAAGCCAGGAGGCTGGTGCGATGTCTCACTCCTATAATCCCAGCACTCCTATAAGCCCAGGAAGCTGGGCTGGGAGGATCGCTTGAGCCCAGTGGTTTGAGGCAGCAGTGAGCCAAGATCACGCCACTGCACTCCAACCTGGGCGACAGAGCAAGACCCTGTTCCCCACTGCCCCCCTAAAAAGCCAGCAACAGGCATTGGCACTGTGGCTGGAGGCCACAGGTAAGGCCTGGGGCGGCCCAGGTGGGGCCTGTGGGCCAAGCGAGGCGGAGCCATTGGTGGGTTGTAAGCTGAGTGCCATGACCTGACTAGCTTTTAAAGGCTCTCTGTGTTGAGAATAGACTTAGGGAGGCAAAAATGGAAGAAGAGAAGTCAGTAGGGGGTGGTAGTGAGGAGGTGAGAAGGGATCAGAGCCTGGGTGTTTGGAAGGCAGGCTGATAGTCACAGATGGATCATTCTGCCAGGAGGTGTGGGTGTGGGAACAGAGTGCAGATGCAGCTGGTGGCGCCCCTGGGAGAGCCTGAGGACAGGGCAAACTGGAAGGATTAGAGGCAGCTCCACTCCTTGGGGTATCGGCCCCTTCGCTTTACTTCCCACACAGATCAGCCTGACTTTTCCAGACCCCCCGGCAGCAAGGATTGACCTTGGAGTGTCCTTCCTGCCCTGGCCAGAGTGGTCCCTTGCACTTGGTACACTTCCCTGCAGGAAGAGTCAGGGAGAAGAAAGCGGCAAACGGAGCCTCCAGTGCCTTTGCACAGACCTTGCCTGGGACAGCTGCTCATCCCTGGTGGTGCTGTTGCTGCAGTTACGTCATTGGTTCTACACCTGCATTGAGTCTTTGATCCCCTTATCTGCACTATGTTTCAGAATACAAGTCACTCGATGATTGTGAGGAGCTGGTGATCAATACTACAGCCACAATCAACAATTTATCTTACTACCGAGTGAAGAATTCTGTAATTCAAGACAAAAAGCTGTATATTGCTGAATGTAAGTTTCAGAGTTGGGTTTGGATAAATGCATGCTCATTTAAGGTTTTAATTTTACTAACTAAATACAGAACTGGAGGCATTAATATATTCTGATTTCTGGTGCAAATATCTTAGAACCTGATCAGATTTTAAGAAATTAGAACGTGGGGTAATTAGACTATGGAAAAATTAGTTTCTTAGTTCTTGTTCAAGTTCCTTACAGTTTGTATTTTATTATTGTTTTTAATTTTTAAATCATCAGTATTTAGTATGGTATTGGTTTCCATTAGCCTTAAATTAAAACTTAAATTCACTAATTTTATTTCTTTGGTGGTCACCAAATCCAGTGCTCTTAAAGCTGCTCGTGAGTAACAACATGGATGGAGTCCTGGAGGCCGTGCGCGTCTTTGGAAATCTCTCCCAGGACCGTGACATCTGTGATTTCATTGTGCAGAACAATGGTGAGTTAATGACACTTAAATTCATAAATGTGCACTTCTTGGCAATAATCACCTAAGTGCTTTTGGAGCTTGGGTCATTACCATGTTATACTTATTTCTGCTTTGAGACATGTAGAGTTTTATGTTGCATTCTGTACATAAGGCTGCTGGCTCAGGGTGCCAAGATAGACCTCGGCAGTGTTCCCCTGTCCCTTGTGAATGGCCTCTGCAGAGATGGTGTGTGTGTGTGTGTGTGTGTGTGTGTGTTTAATGGAAACAAATAATCTGCACTTATCATTTCTGCCCATGGGAATGGACTCAAGAGACATTCTCTTTCATGTACTACAATGTCCATTACATTTTGCTTGTAATAGCAAAAAGTGAAAACAATCTAAATGTCCATCTACAGGCAAGTGGATAAATACATTATGGAATATTCACGCAACAAAATGTTCTACATCATTTAAAATAAATAAACTAGACATCCACGTATCCACATGGGTCAACCTCAAACACAATAACATAGGTGCAAAAAAGCTAGCAATAGGAGGATATATACAGAAGAATGCCACAAATGAGTTTTAAAATACGCAAAGCTATCTTGAATATTGCTTATGCATATGTATTCATGTAGTAATGGTATAAAGCATAAATAGTATTTAGAAATGATAAACTCCACACTTAAGATAGAGTTTACCTATGGAGGGAAAGGGATGTCTAAAAACATAAAATTGGATCTGTAATGTTTTTTATGCATATGTATTCATGTAGTAATGGTATAAAGCATAAATAGTATTTAGAAATGATAAACTCCACACTTAAGATAGAGTTTACCTTTGGAGGG
>NW_012149174.1:4860665-4897819 GCF_000956105.1 Propithecus coquereli
GCAAATCAGTTATTCCGTTTCTTTGCCCAGAGATGGAAAATCATTCGATCCCATAATAACCTTCTGAATTTATTTTATATTTTTATAGCTGAAAACAAATGTTGGCGAGGATGTGGAGAGACAGGAACACTTCTACACTGCTGGTGGGACTGTAAGTTAGTGCAGCCTCTGTGGAAAAGAATTTATTTTATATTTTTAATTGGTAAACAAGAATTATATGTATTTACCATGTATAGCATATTGGTTTGAATGCAATATTTTATTTCTTAAACTGGGCAGCAGATTCCCAAGTGTTTATACTAACATACTCTTTGTCTCAAGTATTTCATGTAAGAATAATAATTTTAAAAACTTAATTATCTGTGTTCATGATAGAAAATTCAGATAATGCAGATATTAAATATAAAAAGCAGCAGCAGTCAACTGTCACTCATTATCTCACTCCCCCAGAGATAGCTGTTAACATTTTGGTGTGCATGTTATACTCTTAAGAGTACATATGTATGTGATGTAGCCTTTGCCAGGCTCACTTCCCAACCCAGTCAATAGGGCCGAGGCCACAATAGGGCGGCCCCCTCTCTGGTGCTCAGTACAGTGGGAGGAGGCAGAGTGCACACCTTGTCCATTCTCCTCCGGCTCTTTGCTCAGCTCCTGCTGTGGGACGGAAAAATAGGACAGAGTTCCCAGTTCCGTTTCTTAGGAGTAGGAGAAAAGGATTCCCCTGCGGCAGGAGATATCCCTACACTGGAAGCCCTGCCTTGGCACAGGTTGGTTTCCAGCAGTCTGAGTCTTAAATGTGGCCCTGGGAGAATTCAAGGATGATCTCACCAGGAGCCAACTCCCCTTTTCCGGGCTGTGTATTTAAAGAGAGTCGTTGCTGGAGGTTCAGAAAGGCCCTTGAGAACAACCAGCAGTTAGAGATGAATGTCACCTGTGCTCCCTCCTTTCCACCAGCAGGGAGTCTATCGCCACCCTGGAGAGGCAGCTGCTGTCTGGGTCATGTGTAGCAGCATCTGGGAAGTAGGGGAGCAGGCTCTGGGAGTGGTGGGTGTAGGGGAACCCACTGCTGGGTGACGGATAAAGCCCTAGAAAGAATAAGTTAAGCCGCTTAATAGGGGTTCCAGTTTTGCAAGCCACGCCCCATTTCCCCAGTGCCATTTATAAAACAAGAGACAGCTGAGAACCCTGAGCTCTCACTGATCTGCATTTGTTCTCTGCCTTCCCAGTACACAAGTTCATGATTGCATTGCTGGATGCTAAGCATCAGGATATTTGCTTTTCTGCCTGTGGTGTTCTCCTAAATCTCACTGTGGATAAAGACAAGCGTGTCATCCTAAAAGAAGGAGGTGGCATTAAAAAGTAAGTTTCAAGGCATGGAGTCCTTACTCACTCAGGGTGCAAAGGATATAGTTTTCTCAGAAGCTTGGGCCCCTCTTGTCATTTGTCCAGGGCAAAGGTATTTCAACATTTGGAAGCCCCAAGCTGGGGCAAAAGTGGGGATTTAGGTTCCACTGGGCACTTAAAATAATTCAGAAGTAGATTATTGCTACTTTTGTAGCCACTTAAATTTGTAGATAAGAAACTTTTTAAAATGATCACTGAATTACATATAATGCATATTCAATATCATGCTGAAATATTAAAATTAAAAACATTATGACCTAATAACTTCTCAATTTGACTTTTATTAACACAGGTTAGTGGATTGTTTAAGAGATTTTGGTCCTACTGATTGGCAGCTGGCTTGCTTGGTTTGCAAAACTTTATGGAACTTCAGTGAAAATATCACTAATGCTTCATCGTGTTTTGGAGCTGAAGACACCAACACACTCTTAGTCCTGTTGTCATCATTTTTAGGTAAGACTCCTGACTGTGATGAGTTTGAGTTTTATCAGAGTGAGATATTTTTCCGTGACCTGTATGGATAAATATTGGTATGTGTTTGGGTCACTATATTTCTATAAGCAACAAGAGTATGTTAAAGATTATTATAATTTGGAACTATCTGGAAGAGGTTGAATGTTATTTATAATAGGGACAGAAGGACTTTTAACTCATTGGATACTGTCATGATTTCTTCTATGGCTTTTTTTTTTTTTTTTTTGCATTTTCGATAGAGTACGTAAACATAAGAAATCAGCATAAATGTATTTCTGTTGTTTAAAAGTATACACTGTTGTAATTGAGAAAATATGGCTAAAAGCCACACTGAATTGTTATGCTTTTAAATGAATACACATTTTAATTAGGTTTAATGTGGGGGAGGGTTTGTGAAACTACTCAACATTACAGTGGTGTTAATATCCTTGAAAGGTAGGAAATCAATGATACAAACCAAAGGAAAAAGGATCATTTCTTACATTTAAAAAATTTCTATTTTTAGGAAAATTTTTTTTATCCTGGGTTAGATCTAAAAACAATTATTTGAGTCAGTAAATGAGTTGAGTGTTTTCAGTAATTCTTTTCCCAAAATGAAGATGTGCTCATCACTTCCCAGGCACTGCACTGAGTCAGTGACTCCGTGTGGAAAGGCTCAGTGTGACTCAGAGCCATGAGTTCGAATCCTCTGGCTCTCACGGGTGGTGTGATTCAGACAAGAGAATCTCATAGCCTGTCTTTTCATCTCTAAAATGGGGACATGACCCCTGTCCTGCCCCAAGGAGTTATGTGGCTCCAACAAGCATCCTGAGAGCATAATGGGAAGACTCAGAAGGCTTGTAGTCAGACAGTTCTGAGTCTAAGTTATCACCTTATCCCTTACAAGTTTGTTTTCTTTTTTCCTTTTTTGAGACAGAGTCTTGCTGTTACCCAGGCTAGAGTGCAGTGGTGTGATCATAGTTGATTGCAACCTCAAATTCCTGAGCTCAAGTGATCCTCCTGCCTCAGCCTCCCAAGTAGCTGGGACTACAGGCACCTGCCACCAGGTCTGGCTAATTTTTTAAAACATTTTTTTGTAGAGATAGAGTCTCACTATGTTGCCCAGGCTGGGCTTGTACTCCTGGCCTCAAGCCATCTTCCCACCTTGGCCTCCCAAAGTGCTGGGATTACAGGTGTAAGCCATCAGCCCCTTTACAAGTCTCTAAATCTTGGGCTTAACCTCTCTGAAATTGTATGTAATCATCTCCAAGATGGGGATAGTTAATGTCCTCCTTGCAAGGTTGGTAGGATAACAAATGAGCAGATGTGTACAAAGAGCTTAAAACAGTGCCTGACACATAGCAAGTCTTCAAAAGATGGCTAAAGTGCTTTGTAAACTCTTAAGAGTTGTCATATATATTATTAAACAGGAACTGAAACTCAGAAGTTATTTGAAAGAACCAGGTTTGCTAGGTTGATGTGAAATTTGGGGTAAATATAATTTTGTGTATGTGTTTTAAAACATAAGAAAAAAATGAGCATGATTTTAAATTAAGGTTCACAGTCTGCTCTATAAATATTAAGCTTTCTCAGGTTGCAGGGAGCAGAAGTGCACGCTCAGGTTGCCTTAATCTGGTTCTCAGTGGTGGCGGAGCATTGAAATCAGCTGTGGAGTTGAACAACTTAAACACTTTCCTGGCCCCATCCCTAGGAATTCTGATTCAGTAGCTCTGGGGTGAGGCTGAGAATCTGTTTTAAGAAGTTCCACAGGTGAGTCTGATATGTAGCCAGGATTGAGAACCTCTGCCCTGGTTAGTGAAGGAGTTTAAGGGGAAGGATGTACCAGGAGGAAGGAAGCCAGGAAACAAGATATTGCCCAAAGCTTCCCTGAGGTCCACTGAGCAGCAGACACCGTGAGCTCCCCTCCAGGCTCCCCGTTCTGGAGACCTGGCTCTGCTTTCTCTCTGTTGTCATAGAAAAAGTTCTGTCTTCTCTCCCTCCTTCTCCCTCTAGGTTCCTGCTTGGTCATGGCTTCACTAGCTGCACTCAGCATGTGTCCCTCTGGTCTCCTCTGCTGGTGCACTTTTCTGTGTCCCCCGTGCAGGGAATAAATGCGATTGGTTCAGCAAGTCACTCTGCTGTGGTGTAGGGCTTTCCTGCCTCTGTGACAGGCTCCCTGTGGCTTCCTTTGTTACCTACACCTGGGGCAATCAGCCATAAATAACAAGGATGGTGGGGCCATGAGGCACAAAGATGGGTCAGAAGCAGGGGTGGGATGACGGGTGTCTCAGAAGGGGGCAGTATACCTGGAAGGCACTTGGCTTTAGTGGGCCTATTACAGTTACCCCTCGGTATCCACGGGGGATTGGTTCTGGGACCCCCCTCAGATACCTAAATCCACGATGCTCAAGTCCCTTATACAAAATGGGGTAGAATTTGCATAGAACCTACGCATATCCTCCTGTATACTTTGAATCATCTCTACGTTACTTATAATACCTAATACAATGTAAATGTTATATAATAGTTGTTATACTGTATTTTTAAAAATTTGTATTTTTATTATCATTTTTATCTTTTCAAATAGTTTCAATCTGTGGTTGGTTATGGGAACCCATGGATGCAGAGGGCCAACTGTGCTCCACTCCCAGCTTTCTCTTATAGTCAAATTGGGCATCTACTTGTGCTTCTCCAACCTCTGTGCCTTTGCACATGCCGTGTTCCCTGCCTGCCTATCTAAATGCTGCCTGTCCTTGCAGGCCCTTCTTGGATAGCTCTTGAAGCCCACAGTCATAGTCTAGTCATAGGAAATCTGTACTTCTTTACAGTAATTAATCATGAACTCTAACTTTTCCTGTATTCTTGTTTTATCTTATTTCCCCACTCCCACTGGGCCCCATAAGGAAAAGGGTATTGCCTCATACAAAGAAGGTACTTGATAGATGCTTGTGGGTTGGCTAACAATAGTGGTACCTTTGTTTTAATAGGGCTATATCCTTTTAAAGGGATGCTCATTCTATTTTCCCAAGATCTCTCTGAGGTCATTAGCTAGGTGACAGGTAAGGAAAGTAGGCCTAGGAGGGTAAGTGACTTGGCCAAGGTCATACTGTGGCAAAGCCAGGACTTTTCATCAGAAAATAAACATCTAGCTTTGTGTTTTCCTGCTATTCCATTACATAGTACACCCTTACTCCACCCCACCCTGTGGAAGGGACTGTGGCATGGGTGACAACAAACAAACACAGTTCGATCAGGGAGCCAAGTCACTGTACAAAGCATCACCGATTCTCACTGATGAAGAGCTCCTGTGAATCTGGGCTGGGCCTCATGGGCTGTGCGGGGGGTCTGTGCTGCCTCCTGGCTTTTCTCGCAGCGGTGGGCACTCAGACCCTCTGACGGGGTCTGGCTGTCTGAGAAGTTGGGCTGCTGCAAGTGAAATGGACATGTGGGTGAGGCTGTATTTGAATTCCGATTCTTTTACAGAGATAGCTAGAAAAACAGGCTATTTTGAAAACAGGGTGAGCTATTAAATCACCAAGGCCCATGCTGAAGTTTGAGCACTGTTTTTTGGGAAATCATGGCAAGGCAATTAATATAGTAAGTTACCTAGCTTTTTCTTGCTGGGTGACTAGAAAAAAACAAGAAGGATGTTGACAGTCTTTCTGCAAAGTGGCTTTAAAAGAATGTACGTCTGAAACTTCCCAATATACTGCAGTCATGTCTTACGAACTCATTAGTGGCGTGTGGGTCTTGCAGTTTCTAAGTGGTGTACCCTGATATTCCAGTCTATCACGAGCTCCTCTTGGGTGGGTGGGAGCCGGCAATTGATGACCAGTGTGTGTGGTTTATTGTTACAAACAGGAAGCACATTAGATTATTGTGTGTTTATCATAAGGTATGTGAAATGTGGCTCCCAGGGTTTGTGACAAGAGGGGGTCCCATGTTCAAGTTGAAGGATCATATCATCAAACCTATGCCAAAGAGCTATCAGGTGCTTCTGGAACAAGAGGAATGTACCTTAGAATAGTCAGGGCAATAATATTAATAAATCCCTTAAACAGCACCAAATGGCAAGCTAGGAAATGGTGCAATGAGTAAGGAAAGCTTTTATTGATGCTGCAGGACACTTAAACAATAATGGTGATTGTCCAGATCACTGACAAACTTATTGTTTTAACTCTTTTAATCCTTTCTAATATCTTGCCCCAAATTTTAGTATTTAGAAATGTGCTGTGCACAAAGAACGCTTAAGAATGATTGGTTATATGAATCAGTGCTTTTTACACCATGGGTTCTGAAAGCAATTTAGTTGGTCGTGACCAGCATTATTAAAAATGAAGTAGCAAAGAAAGAAAATATCAGGGCATATTGCATGTAGTAAGGGTAAGCATTCTATTATGAAACATTTGTTATTTGTATAAAAGTATCTAAGTATATGTATACACAGTTACAAAATGTTTCTTACTTTGGGTCACGGTCAAAAAAGTGTGAATCATAGACCTAAATTTTTATTGAGTCAGCCACTACCACTCTTTGCAGTATAAGTTAAAATTTAATACCCAAAATAATGTGGCACTTTTTATACATTTTGCTGTATTTACTTTGAAACTTAGTTTCAAAGTAGCAGTTTCAAAGAGGAGTGATTTTGCTACTCTTATTATCTTGTCTAACCCAGTTTAGAATTAATATGGTTTGCGTGTAGATTAACTATAGGCTGGGTCTCAAGAATAGTAACATAGTCTTGACATTAGATTAAAAAAAAAACAAAAGCAAAAAACCAACAGCGACTTTGCTAAAACTACCAAATCCAACCAAAGCCCTAGGCAGAGGAAGGAACCTCAAAGTGCTTGGGCCACACTTCTCAGCCCTAAGCAGCTTGGGAAAGGAGGGCATAAAACAACAGAATTCATTTTTCAACAAAAGTTTAGTGCTCATTAAAATCTGGAAAAGAGTAAGCAGGAAAATGACCTAGAAGTCTGAACTTACTGAGTCTGGCAGACTCTTCCTGTCCGAAAGTAGCCAAATGGGAAGGGCTTTAAAGGCAACAAACCATCAGACACCACCTGCATTCTCCTTCCCTCACGTCCTGGTTATCTTATGGGTGGGAGATCCAGGTTTGCTTACAGGTCTCCATGGAGCTCCTTGCTGAAGTGTTTGTGTCTGCCCAGAACTTATCTCAGAACTGCATAGTTGTCCAGTTGGTTGTGAGGAGGGGAAGGGGCAAACTGGGATTCCAGACTCCCTTATCTTATTCTGGATGGCGACACTAATACCCATAGTGCCAAAGTATACGTCACGTGTACACAAAAGTTCGGTGTAGAAAATCTGATATAAACAGAGTGATGAAGCATTTTATATAATAGGATTTTAATTGGCCCTATAAAAAAATGTTTGCAAATTATGTAAGTACCAACATTTGTGGTCATTTTAGGACTTAGTGGTTGCCATCTAAGAAGTCTGCCTGAGGCCACAGAACTAGGAAGTGGCAGAGCCCATCTTCTGACTGGCAGGCCAGTGCACTTTCCTGAGGTCTATCACACGGGGCGTGAGGCCCAATATAAACAAGGAAAAATGTGGTGCCAAGTCAACACAGAAACCTCAGTGGCCATTTATCTTCCTACTTGGGTTCAATGTATTTACGGTATTCACAAAATTCAGGGTGCCCTTGGATTAGGAATCAAATTAAAGTTGTGATTTTGCATTTCATTTTTACAAGTGCTTTTCTGCATTATCCACGGACTGATGTGGAATTCTAACACTCCTTGAGAGTATTAGAAGTCCCCCAGTTTTCACAGTTATTGGAGAGAATGTGGGGATGGGTGGTTGTCCTTTGAAAGTACTGTATCCCTGCTGCTTTGAAGCCAGGGAAGTTCTGATTTTCAGTAAAGTTTAAAGCATCAAATTTAACTGAGCTCCTTTCCCAAAAGATTTCCTGACTCCTTTTATATCTGTCAACCATTAAAGTAAATAAATTTTCTAATGTACATGTAAGGAAGTAACCTATTAATACTTTGTTTATTCTGAGAAATTGTGATCTGACTTTTGGATGCAAACTTACATGTAAAAACAACTAAGGGATTAGTTGAAATAAGAGCTTAATTCAATCTAGGATGTTTTTTGAAAAAATTATTGCCCTTTTAAATTAAGAAACTAAATTATACTTATTTTAAAATAATATATTTTTGAAGAACAGAAGAGAGTAAAGAATGTCTCCCAAATCCTATCTTGTGTTATGTTGATATTAAAGATGACCCAGGGCGAGTTCAATCATGTCATCAAAAATTAAACTCTATTCAATAGGGTTACATTTCCAAATAATTGCTGTAATTTAAATTTTCCTGATACAGATGAAGAACTAGCACTGGATGGCAGCTTTGACCAAGACCTAAAAAACTATCACAAATTCCATTGGGAAACAGAATTCAAACCTGTGGCACAGCAGCTTCTAAAGCGAATTCAGAGACATCACACCTTCCTGGAACCCCTGCCTATTCCTTCTTTCTAACGTGATGCAGATTAACAACAGAAACAGGAAGTCAGGTCTCCTTCCTTCTTAAGAAGTGGTAACAAACATGAACTTTTTTTTTTGGTATTAACAAATATTGAAAGTTTTTCAACTACTGGTTTTAGTGAGTAGCCTAAGTCTTTAAAGAGGAATAAGCATTTCTTCTTGTTAGGTATTATGGAAAAATGAATATATTAATACAGGTTATATTTTCTGCTATGAGAAATGTAAGATGAGAAGATATACATTTTTTAAGTTAAATGGCTTTTATTCTCTATTAAATAGCTTAGTTCTAGTCTTAAAATCTTGATTTAGCAATTTAGGGATTTAAGTGCTTGTCAGTTTATTAAATGAACTATGCAATAAAGACTATTAGATTATGTATATGGAAAGAATGGTGGTCAACATGAATGGAACACATTACTACATAAGCATCTAAACTAATTCTTACTACGTCTAATAATACATTTTTTGATTAGGTACCAGTATTTTTCTGGTCCTCATATTAAGAGAAAGAGTAAGCAGAAAAACTTAGAGAAGACTGCTTTAGGCCATCTGTTCTTTACTAAATAAGTAAAATAGATGAAAAAGGAACTATCTTACCTTTCTTTTCATTTGAAATAAAATGACTGGACTAGACAGTCCTTCTAATTGTAACTCTCTGTGTCTAGAGAGGTGATAGGATATATTAGAAAGAGTGCAGGCTTAGGTATTTGGCAGGTCTCAGTTCGAATTCTAACTCTCTCCTGCTAGCTGTGTGGGCCTTGAGCAAGTAACTTAATTTCTTGAGCTTCAACTGTAAAATGGGAATAATATCTATTTTATCATAGTATAGTTTTTTTCTTGTAGCATAGTTTAGAACAAACCATTAAATGTGCAAATTGCCCAGTCCAGTGTATGATGTGCAGTAGGCACTCAGTAAGTTATAACGTTATGATGGCAAGTAGTTTATTAGTTTGTGTTCTTTGTTGAGTAAGTTTGAATAAATGATTAAAAAAAAGAAATTGAGATTACTATTGTTATCCTATACTAGCCAAATGAACCGTGATTTGTAAATAAAAAGAAATTCACTACTCTGCTTGGAGAAAAGCTGTTATTAACAAACAGCTCCTCTGTTACCCCTACAAAATACCAAGACTCATGGGATGAGGGCATCCTAGACAGTGTGGGCTCTCGAAGCCTAAATCTAAGCCTAAATCTACATTTCCAGGAACAAATAGATTTTCTGAGGGTGGTTCTACTCTGGGGTTCATTCCTGGTTTGGGCTCAGCAAAATCCTCCAGGGACGCTCACCTTATTGTAGTCCTAGTCAATAATTCATAATATATGCTAGTAAATTCACTCCAAGAGATGAAATCAGTTTAGTCAGAGGGGCTAATCTCTCTAAAACATTTAAGGATGTAAGTCTGTATTATATCCATAGCAAGCTATATATTCTGCTTTCAGTGAAAAAAATCAAACTCCACCCCCTGCAACAGTCTCCTCAGTATTTATAACTAATATAATATAGTAACTTAGGGTGAGACACTATTATACCTGTTCTCTTACGCTCCCCCCAGGCTCATGTGCAAGCTGGACCATTTGGAACTGTCTACTTACCTTTTTGAAAAAATTGTGGTTAAAAAACACATAACAAAATTTACCATTTTAATCATTTTTAAGTATACATTTCAGTAGTGTTAAGAATATTCACATTGCTCTGCAATAGATCTCTAGAACTTTTTCATCCTGTAAACTGAAAGTCTATGTTCATTAACCAACAACTCCCCACTTTCTCCTCCCCCTAGCCCTTGGCAACCACCATTCTGCTTTCCATTTCTATGAATTTGACTACTTTAGAGATCTTGTTTAAGTGGAGCCATATGGTATTTGTCTTTTTGTGACTGGCTTATTTCACTTAGGATGATGTCATCAAGTTTCATCTATGTCGTAGCCTGTGACAGGATTTTCTTCCTTTTTAAGACTGAATATGTTCCATTATATGTATATACCACTTTTTTTTAATTCATTCATCTGTTGATGGACATTTGGATTACTTCCATATCGTGGCTATTGTGAATAATGCTGTTATGAATATGGGTGTGCAAATATCTCTTTGAGATCTTGTTTTCAGTTCTTTTGTATGTATACCCTGAAGTGGAGTCTTAGTTTGGGGTGCACTAACAAACAAACCATAGTTTGGGTGGTTTCAACAACAGTTTACTCCTCATAGTTCTGGACCAGGAAGTCTAAGATCAAGGTGTTTGCCAGTTCGGTTCCTGGTGAGCACGCTCTACCTGGTTTGTAGAAACATGCCTTCTTGAATCCTAGCATGGTGGAGAGAGAGAAAGATCATCTTTCTCATGTCTCTCCTTAAAAGGGCACTAATGCCACTCAGGAGGGCCCCACCCCCATGATTTACTTACCTCCGAAAGACCACATGGGGCCTCAACATGTGCATTTTGGGGGGACACAAATATTCAGTCCCTAGCAAGTAGAATTGCCAGGTCATATGATAATTTTATTTTTAATATTTTGAGGAATCTCCATACTATTTTTCCCAGCGATGATACCATTTTATATTTTCACCAAAAGTGCACAAGTGTTCCAGTTTCTCCACATCCTTACCAACACTTGTTTTGTTGTTTTTTTAAAAAATAATAGCTATCCTAATAGATGTGAAGTAATATCTCATTTTAATATTGTTTTGCTTATCTCATAATTAGTCATGTTGAATATCTTTTCATGTTTTTGTTTCATGTTTTTTGTTCATTTGTATATCACCTTTGGAGCAATGTCTATTCAAGTCCTTTACCCATTTTAAAATTGGGTTATTTGGTTTTTTGTTTTGAGTTGTAGGAGTTCTTTATGTATTTTGGATATTAACTCCTTATTAGATATATGATTTGTAAATACCTTCTAATATTTTCTGTCATTCTGTAGGTTGTCTTTTCTCTCTGTTGAGTATGTCCTTTGATGCACAGACATTTTTAAGTCTGATGTAATTCCATTTGTCTATTTTTTCTTTTGTTGCCTATGCTTTTGGTGTCATATCCAAGAAAGCATTGCCAAATCCAATGTCATGAAACTTTCCTTCTGTTTTCTTCTAGCAGTTTCATAGTTTTAGGTCTTATATTTACGTCTGTATTTTGAGTTAATTTTTGTATATGATGTAAGGGCCCAACTTTATTCTTTTGCATGTGGATATCTAATTTTCCCAGCACCATTTGTTGAAGAGACTGTCTTTTTCCTATTGAGTGGTCTTGGCACTTTTGTCAAAGATCATTTGACCATATATGCAAGTGTTTATTTCTAGGCTGTCTACTCTATTCCATTGGTCTATAAGTTTGTCTTTATGCCAATACCATACCATTTTGATTACTGTTGCTTTGTAATATGTTTTGAAATACAGAAGTATGAGACCTCCAATTTTGTTTTTTCTTTTTCAAGATTGTTTCAGCTATTCAGAGTCCCTTGAGATGCTAGATGAATTTTAGGATGAAATTCTCTACTTCTGCAAAAAATGTTACTGGGATTTTGATAGAGATTGCATTGAATCTACAGATCACTTTGGGTGAGCTTAACAATATTAAGTCTTCCAATCCAGAAACATGAGATGTCTTTTCATTTATAATATTTATGTCTTTAATTTCTTATAGTGATGTTTTATAGTTTTCAGTGTACAAGTCTTTTATCTTAGTCTCTTCAGGCTGCTATAACAAATTATCTTAGACTGGGTAATTTATAGATAACAGAAAAATTTATTGCTTATAGTTCTGGAAGCAGGGAAGTCCAAGACCAAGGATTTGGTTGGTGTCTAGTGAGGGTGCTTGTCCTCCACCCTCTAGCTGTGTCTTCATGTGTGAAAGGAGAGAACAAGCTTCCCAGGGCCTCTTTCATAAGGGCACTAATCCCATTCATGAGGGTGGAGTTCTCTTGACCTAATCACACCCAAAGGCTCTACCTCTTAATACTACCATGTGGGCGTTTAGGTTTCAACATGTGAGTTGAGAAAAACACAAACATTCAGATTGTAGCATATCTGTTTGGTTACATTTATTCCTAAATTTTTTTTTTTGGATGCTATTGCAAATGGAATTGTTATTTTTCTTTTTGGATTGTTCATTGTTAGTGTATGGAGATGCAACCGATTTTTGTGTGTTGATTTTGTATTTTGCAACTTTACTGAATTTGTTTATTAGTTCTAACAGTTATTTTGTGAAATCTTTAGAGTTTTCTACATATAAGACCATGTCATCTACACAGATAATTTTACATCTTCCTTTCCAATTTGGATGCTTTTTATTTTTTTTCTTTGCCTAATAGCTCTGGCTAAAAGTTCTACTACTAGGTTTAACAGAAGTGTTGAGAGCAGGCATCCTTGTCTTGTTCCTTATCTTAGAGGAAAAGCTTTCAGTCTTTCACCATTAAAAATGATTTAAGTTGTGGGCTTTTCATATACAGCCTTTATTATGTTGAGGTAGTTTCTTCTCCTGGTTTGTTGAGTGTTTTTATTATGAAAGGGTGTTGAATTTTGTCCAATGCTCTTTCTCCATCAGTTGAGATGATCATGTTATTTTTTTCCCTTCATCTGTTAATATAGTGTATTACATAGATTTTTCATATGTTGAACTATCCTTGCATTCCAGGAATAAATCCCAGTTGGTCATGGTGTATAATCCTTTTATTGTGCTGTTGAATTCTGTTTGCTAGTATTTTGTTTATGATTTTTGTATCAATATTTGTCAGGTATATTAGTGTATAATTTTCTGGTATCTTTTTCTGGCTATGGTATTAGGGTAATACTGGCTTTATACAATGAGTGTGGAAGTGTTCACTTCAATTTTTTAGAAGAGTTTGAGGAGGATCTGTGTTAATTCTTTAAATGTTTGGTAGAATTCTCCAGTAAAGCCATCTGGTCCTGGGTTTTTCTTTGCTGAGAGCTTTTTGATTAACTGATTCCATATCCTTACTAGTTGTAGATCTGTTCAAATTTTCTGTTTCTTCATGATTCAATCTTGGTACACTGTGTGATTCTAGGTTATCCAATTTGTTGGTGTACAATCAATTTATATTACGATATTTTTCTGTGACATCAGTTGTAATGCTTCCTCTTTCATTTCTGATTTTAGTTATTTAAATATTTTTTTCCCTTAAGCTAATCTAGCTACAAGTTTGTCAATTTTGTTGATCTTTTCAAAAAACCAACTCTTGGTTTATTTTTTTCTGTCGTCTGTTTTTTTTTTTTTTCTATTTTGTTTGTCTCTGCTCTAATCTTTATTATTTCTTTCCTTCTGCTAGCTTTGGGCTTACTAGTTTGTCCTTTCTCTTGTTCCTTGAGGTATGAGGTTAGGTTGTTGATTTGAGGTCTGTCTTCTTTTTTAATGTAAGATTTTATAGGTATAAACGTCCCTGTTAGCACTGCTTTCACTGCATCCAGTGAGTTTTGGTATGCTCTATTTAAATTTTCTTTTGTCTGGAGATATTTTCTAATTTCCCTTGTGATTTCTTTGATTATTAGTTGTTTAAAAGTGCAGGCTGGGCGTGGTGGCTCATGCCTGTAATCCTAGCACTCTGGGAGGCCGAGGCGGGCGGATTATTTGAGCTCAGGAGTTCTAAACCAGCCTGAGCAAGAGCGAGACCCGTCTCTACTAAAAATAGAAAGAAATTAATTGGACAACTAAAAATACATAGAAAAAATTAGCCAGGCATGGTGGCACATACCTGTAGTCCCAGCTACTTGGGAGGCTGAGGCAGGAGGATCGCTTGAGCCCAGGAGTTTGAGGTTGCCATGAGCTAGGCTGATGCCATGGCACTCACTCTAGCCAGGGCAACAGACTGAGACTCTGTCTCAAAAAAAAAAAAAAAAAGTGTGTTGTTTAATTTCTACATATTTGTTCATTTTCCCGTTTTTCATCTGCTATTGATTTCTAGTTCCATTCCATTGTGATCAGAGAACATACTTTGTATGATTTCAACTTTTTAAAAATTTAAGACTTGTTTTGTGGCCTAACAGATATTCAGTCCTGGAGAATATTCCACGTACACTTGAGAAGAATGTGTGTTCTGCTGTTGGGTGGTATTCTGTACATGTCTGTTAAGTCCAACTGGTCTATAATGCTGTCCAAGTCTTCTATTTCCTTACTGATCTTCCGTCTGGTTGTTCTATCCATTATTGAAAGTACAGTATTGAAGTCTTTTAATATTTGTGTTACTATTTCTCCAACTTTTTTTTTTTTTTTTGAGACAGAGTCTTACTCTGTTGCCTGGGCTAGAGTGCTGTGGTGTCAGCCTAGCTCACAGCAACCTCAAACTCCTGGGCTCAAGCGATCCTTCTGCCTCCAGCCTCCCAAGTAGCTGGGACTACAGGCATGCGCCACCATGCCCGGCTAATTTTATACATATATATATAATATATATATATATATTTTTTCTAGTTGTCCAGATCATTTCTTTCTATTTTTTTTAGTAGAGACGGGGTCTCGCTCTTGCTCAGGCTGGTCTCAAAACTCTTGACCTTGAGTGATCCACCCGCCTCGGCCTCCCAGAGTGCTAGGATTACAGGCGTGAGCCACCGTGCCCGGCCTATATCTCCAATTTTGTCAATGTTTGCTTCATATATTTAAGAGCTCTGATATTTGATGTATATATAATTGTTATATCTTCCTGGTAAATTGACCTTGTTATCATTAACAATAAATGAAATCCTTCTTTGGTTCTTGAAATAGTTTTTGACTTAAAGTTTATTTTGTCTGATAGCAGTATAGCCACCCTGCTCTCTTTTGGGTATCATTTGCATGGAATTTTAGCCTATGGGTGTCCTTAGATCTGAAGTGAGTTGCTTATAGATAGCATATAGTTGGGTCTTTAATACGTTCAGCTAATCTGTGTCTTTTGATTAGGGAGTTCAATCCACTTACATTTAACATAATTACTGAGAGGGAAGGATTTACTATTGCCATTTTATTGTTTTGTAGCTTTTTTGTCCTTCACTTTCTTTCTTACTGTCTTCCTTTGTGTTTCATTGATTTTTTTTTTTTGTAGTAATATGCTTTGATTCCATTTCATTTCAGTTCTAGAGATATTTTTCTTTGTGGGTTACCATGGGGATTATATAAAACATCTTAGTTACAGCAATTTATTTTAAACTGGTAACAACTTTAATCATATAAAAACTTCCTTTACAGCTCTGTCTGGCCCCCTACTTCACAAATTACATCTTTATATATTATGTACCCATTAACGTAGATTTATAGTTATTCTTTTGTCTTTTAAATTCTATACAAGAATTAAAAATGGATGTATATGCCAAAATTATAATATAGGTTTCTATATTTGCCCATATGTTTATCTTTACTGGAAAACTTTATATTTTCATTTGGCTTTGCATTGCTCTGTAATGTCCTTTTGTTTCAATTTGAAGGACTCTTTTTAGCATTTCTTGTAGGGCAGGTGTAGTGGTAATAAACTCCAATATTTATCTGGGAAAGTCCTAGGTATTCCTTCATTTTTTAAGAACAGTTTTGCCAGAAATTGTACTCTTGGTTGACAGTTTCTTTCCACACTTTATATTATCCCACTGCTTTCTTCTGCTGAGAAATCTGATAATCATATAGTGACTCCCTTATAAGTGATGAGCTACTTTTCTCTTTCTGCTTTTAGGATTCCCTGTTTTCAACTTCCAGTAGTTTGATTATAATATGTCTCAGTGTGGGTCTTTATGGCTTTATCCCACTTATAGGATAGGGCTTCTTAAATTGGTATATCCATTTCTTTCTTCAAATTTGGGAAGTGTTTGGTCATTATATCGTTAAATGAACTCTCTGCCCTTTTCTGTCTCTCTTCTCCTTCTAGGATGTCTTAAGTATATTGGTCTGCTTGATGATGTTTCATAAGTCCCTTAGGCCCTCTGCATTTTTCTTCTTTTTGTTCCTGACTTGATGATATCAAGTGATCTGTTTCCAAGTTCACGGATTCTTTCTTTTGTCTGATGAAGTCTGCTGTTGAATCCCTCTAGTGAATTTTTTCAATTCAGTTACTGCATTTTTCAGCTCCAGGATTTCTGTTTAGTTTTTTTTTAATAAAAGTTTCTGCATATGTGTTGACATTCTCATCTTGTTCATGCATTGTTTTCCTAATTTCATTTAGTTGTCTCTCCTGTTTTAGACCATTGAACATCTTTAAGACAGTTGATTTAAATTCCTTGTCAGATAATTTCAGAGATCTGCATTTAGAGTTAGCTATCTGGAGATTTATTTTGTTTCTTTGATTGAACCATGTTTCCCTGTTTCTTTGTATGCTTTATAATCTTTTGCTTAAATTTGGGCATTTAGAAAAACGGCCTTCTCTCCCATCTTTACAGACTGGCTTTGTGTAGGGAAATACAGTCATCCCGGTTATGGGTTCTGAAACCTCTCAGACTTTTCTGGGGATGTGTCTTCTCTGAGCTTGTGTGTATGCTTTTATTTTAGTATATATGGCTACTTTTGTCATAATTATGTCATAATTTCCCTGTTTCGTCTCAGGAGCTGTTTCTTTTTCTTTTCTTTCTTTCTTTTTTTTTTTTTTAAGGCTGGTCACGTGAAGCAGTGGGAATGGAGAAGGAACAAAGGAATCTGTAACTGGTTGTGATCAATTAGTTGTAAACACCACTGCACTTGGACCAATCAGGAGCTGTTTGTTTCTAAGTATTCCTCTCTGTAACCTTTTGCTGCCTCTAGCACCTGCCTGCCAAATTGCACACTCCCTGCTACTCTAATGTGCCACTGAACTCTCTTCTATTTTCAGTGGCCTCCAACCAGCATCCAAACCATCCCACCACTCTCATCAGTCCTCTGAGTCAAGCAAGACAGAAACCAGTCCCCCAGGTAGCCTCCAGAGTAGCCAGAACATTGCAAAGAAGTTAGGTTTTTATTCCTTTTTTCCTGAAGAAGCCAGATATTGGGAGATTTCTTCATGATCATACTATGCTGTGCCAGGGAGGGGCCAGGGTAAGCAAAATGCCACAAACTTTCCTATTCCTTTTGGTGTAGCCTCTTCCTGGCTTTACATTTGCCTAAGTATTGCAGTTTCCCAGCTGGTTTCTAAGAGTTCTCACCCAAAGGTATTTTGCTCCATATATTGTTAACTTGGTGTCTCTCTGGCAGAATGAGCCCACCATCTTGTTGACATTACTGCCTATTTACTTGCCTTTTGCTATCCCTTGATAATTCACATATACAAATATGCTAACAAACTTTCAGAGTATCTTGATTAAAAAATACTTATCCAACAAGTTTTATGTATCTACTTATCTACTAGTGGTTTGTTTTAAAACTAATTTGGAAGAGGTAAAGTTCTGGAAAAATAAAAAACTCTTGGCTTTCAATTTACAATATCAACACCTTTTGTATGAAGTGAAACCTAATTGTGAATACAGAAGTGTTTGGAATTTAATCTTATTCTGATAGTATGATACTTAAGTTTGGCCTAATAAAAAAAAAGTTCCCCAGTTTTTATCAAAAAACTCAGATTTAAAAAATTAAATCCTGGGAACCTCATCCAGAAATCTCTCCATGATTATTTTAGAAAAACATTTTCCTTTGGTGGGGGAAGGTTTTGATATCCCTTAGAGTAATCTACCTTCCCCAATTATTTTGGAAACTATTCATTTCAAAGATTATAGTAACATTAGAAATCCTGTGTGTTTAGTTTTGAGAAAACATTCTGAGTAACAGGAAACACCTGTTAAATGGGAGGCATTGAAACATCAACTTTGTATCACATGTACTTTTATTACTTTATGAACATACTTTTTTACTTATTAAAATTTAATCTTCAACTTCTGATTTCTAAGTGATTATAGCTTTAATGGACAAAGACAATTGTTTTGTGATTACACTACTGCTGATTAGAACCTCTACTAGGAATTTTGGATTTTCAAGAGGAGGGTAAAAAAAACAAAGAGTAGAAGCAGAAAGAGTAAAATTTTAACTATATCCAATGCAGACTTACTTCTTGTGTTTACCTGTATTGCTATGGTAAGAACCCAGCAGATAGAAGAGGAAAAAGGCAAGATGCAAATGTAATGGGTAGGACTATGGAGATATTACTGAAATGGACTTATACATTTCTTTAAACACATTAAAGTCTCTTTCTAGCTAAGGTGATGGTCTTCTCACTAGGGCAGGTACCATTTCTATTCAAAATTGTCCCTCTCCAACCCCCACTTCCACCCCACCCTATAAATGTGTAGGCAGCAGACTGAGCTGAATAAATGTTTTGATGAGTAATGAGTTATTACAACAGCTTTAATTTAGAACTATTTCTAGTTGTTTGATAAAGTATCATTTTTTTGTTCTGTAGTCTCTCCTTAATGACTACTACTTAATGAATCCTTGTTTCTAATAATTCTTGAAATTCTATTTGAACTCTAAAGCATCTCAATTGAAAAAGGACTAGACATGGGATTGTACCAGCTATTTCCAGATCAGATCCTGAAGAGAAGATCTATACTTCTTTGTATCCTTTAAAATGGCTTCAAGGGTTTTGCTATTTAGCAGGCTCATCTAAATATAGCATTATTTATTTAAGTGTGAGTCTACTTGGCTTATGAAAGGTGACAGAAACTCAGAATTGTTACTAATTGTGAAGTCATGACTTTTTAAGAGATTGAGACAGCAAACAAAATTGGAGAAAAATTATTCTTTATTGAAAAATATCAATAATACTGACAGACTTCAAAAGCAATTCACACTTCCAGAATACAAAGTACTTAATACATTTTTTTCAAATTTGTTTGCATTTCAAAGTTAGCATTTTTGTAAATCAAATTTGATAACCTGACTAAAAATATTTTCCAGCTTTATTATTTAAGGAGCCACACAACCTTTAAAGTGGGGACCACAGGGCAGGCAGGAGCTGAGGGACAGAATGCACTTGGGACTGCACAGCAGTCTACAGCAACATTTCCCACAACTTTGGTGCTGGAAAAGACAGCTGCCCTCCAGTGTCAGAATCTTGTGAAATAGCATATCAAAAGACAGCCAGTTTTTTAAATAATTTATATACTTTAAGATTGTTTTTTGAAGAAAATCTTTAAGAATGCCACTGAAATTTAATATCATCCAATAACTCTGAATTAAAAAAAAAACTATAATGAAAGAAATGAACTATTTCCATCAAAATGGTCTGTGCTGAGCTGTGATTCTTTTTTAGATGCAAAAAAAATTTAACACATATGCATGTTTAATTTGAAACCACACAAATTATATAGGCTCAGATAGTAGCAATGTTCACTTTTATTACTAATAGCTTAACTGAAACAGCCATCTATTCATTCCACCAGCAGGAATAGCAGCACCAAGATCTTCTAAAATTCTTTATATATAAAGCTTAAGTCATTATCCAACTCCCATTCTTTGCATGCTCCAATTCTTGTTATCTTATTTAACATAAAAGCAACAGGACTTGGAGAGTTACTATTTGCTGTATTAAAACAGTTACACAGCATCTTGTACTGTCAAAAAGCAAAATACTGTGAATGGCAGCCCTTCTTCACAGTTCTAAACTTGAAGCTGCCAAGCATTCACTGCTCGTGCCAGAGTAACATAGCAGAAACTAAATGAATCATGGCACAATGGATTTCTGAATTCTTTTATCTACCATTGGTCCTGGGGCTTAGTACCTTCCCCTTGTACACTATATCCGCTGATCATTCCAGAATCATCTTTAACGGAGGAAAGGCATCAGGTCATATAGCGGGTAATGGCTCTCAGAGCATAAAGGAGTTCTGCTTGCATCCTAGCTTCTATAAGAAGCAGATTAACATGAACCTGAATATAAAATACAACATCGTAAGAGGGAAGGTTACAAGCATTCACAATCAGTTTTTCAGTGCATCTAAAACACATAAATAACATTTTCTATGTAGCACTAGAATAAAATTCTTAGATTTGTTGAAGAGAATATCAATTTCTTTTCAGATGTTTTGAGTTTTCATTTATATTTCATCAACTCTCTTTTTAGAGGTTTGTTATATTTCAGAAATCCAGATACTGCTTTATCAGAATCAGAATGCTAAACTTCCCCTGCCAAATCATTATTCAGTAATTTCTATAAAGATGTTTCAAAGAGACCAGACATTTTTACCCTACCCAATTAAAAAAAAGCTTTTACAAAACAGTCTTTTTTCTCCTATGTGGTGACAGCCATGCCAGCACTTCTGAAGATAAGCCAATGCACCTGTCCTCCCTGTCTTTATTCTTTTACTCTATCACCATAATGAAGTTCCCATCCAAGGGGGTACCTGAGACAGCTGTCCTGGAATGTTCTTCTTTGGGTTGCTGGGGGTGATGGAAAGGGTTTCAGAGCCATTAGGTTAGGTGAAGGAGACTAAGAATCCCTGCTAAGTTACAGAGTAAACAAGCCACAATAGGCACATACCTTCTCAGAGTGCTTGAACTGCCTCCAGAAGCTATCATACATTCTTTTGGTAACCTTTTCAGGAGTGCAAACAACAGTTTTGATATAAACTTTAAAGCTACGATCCAATAGCTGGTTAATTTCACCATAGTCATAGTCATCATATCTGTTAAAAGACATAGTTAGAATTATATTTTCAGTGTAATAATCCTGTTTTCTTCTTACAAAAGTATATACATCAATAGTAAATGCTGTATTATTTTTCCCTCTTTGTGTATAGGCAGCTGTCCCCCCAAATGATATAGCTTTACAATTGGGGGTAGATAAGTGAATAAAGGGATAAGAAACAGAGTACTTTTTCTAGTGCCCAAGCAAATCATTCCTGAAAGTTGACAGTATTAACACTGTAGCACTGGGCACCAAGCAACAGTGTATATTTACAATCATGAATAAGCTACCATACTGTGAGGAAAAAATTCTGAAAACAGAATTTGAGTATTGCTGAAATTAAGAAATTAACAAATTAATTATATTTGTTACTGATACTATGACATGATATATAAATTGTAAGTCACTCATATAAATAAAAATAATTAAAATTATTTTACTTATGTTTCTAGGAGTTTACAGGGGCAGAGAAGAAAGAGGTAGGGTGTGTGGAGGGAGAAGGATGGTCTAGACACTGTGAGGCCATGGTTATACTTAGGAGAGCCTGTCCTGCTTTAAGCCAAGAGTTGCCTGCACCAGTGTCTGCTCCACTGGGTAATGGATTCCAGATCACACAGGCACTGAAGTCTATTGGATTTTCAGTGGAAAAAGGAGAAAGTTCTTGCAAAGTTGACCCTACAACCATCCAGGAGGCTAAAGTCCATGGTCTGGCCACTGATTAGTGGGAAATTAACTTAGATTACATTAAATAGGATTTGTAGGTTTTGACCAGAGTCAATGATAAAATGAATAGCAAGAGAAATTCTGATTTACAGCTAGAATAATCAGAAAGCACTGCAACATGAAGATGGTATGCATGTGTGAGAAGGTGGTGTATAATGGCTGCATTTTCTATAAACATAATAACATAGCTGAATATCTAACCATAAGGACATGAGAGTTTTGAATTTTGATTAAGTATTATGGGACTAGGTACTCTTCAAGAAAGAGCTTGAGAACAGCCAGAGGGGCAATGTAAGGGCACTGAGTTCCTAGTAGACTGAAACACGAGTGTGTCAGGAGATAAAAGATGATACAAAGAGAAAAAACACCACAGGTACTTGGTGACAAACTTTGCCTCTTTTCATCTATGTTCTAGGACCAGCTTGCTTGTCTTCCCTTCCCTGAGGCAGCTGTCATTTAACTGTTGTCAAAGTCCCTAACTCTCCCTCCTGCCTTGCTAGGAGAGAGGAAAAAACTAAGTTGCAATAAAGCAATTCTTTGAAGCATAAAAATAAGTTATCAGGGAGGGGATGGTTGTGAGTATACATGTGTCTGTGTGCATGTGCACTCCAAGCATCGAATAATTTAGCCCAGAGGAAAACATCTCTTTATAAACATAGGAAAAAAGACTAACCTTATTCCAAACATGCAGTGAATATAGTTCCAAATAGCCCGTCTAAGCATTGAGGTATCGACATCTTTGTGCATTGCCATTGTATTATAAGTAAGATTATAAGCAATATGAAACTTTTCATCAATCAACTGTCCCACATCTGGATAAAGGCGATTTACCAAAGAATAACCATGGTCTTCCCAGCAATAGTCCTAAATACAGGCAGTAAAACAAATGTGAAAATTAAAATGTGGCCAAGCTCAGTTCTATGTCTATAGCTCTGCAGTATGGTGAGATCTTTGGCAGTTGGAACTCACTGCCTGTCATCCCTTGCTTCCGCCTTCACTTGTACTCCAGTCTTACGTTTTCAATTTCCACACTGCAACCTGTAAAAGGTTATGTTTTGTAACTCAGGAAGTTTAAAAGGGAGTCTCCTTCCCTTACACATAGACCATTGATTTTCAGCATTATCTCCTTTCACTGTCTCTCTACTCAGGCTCCAGAGGCGACCCATCTCAGGGAGTCCTCTCTCCTTTTCCATTGCTGCAGCCATTCAAATGGTCTTCAAATTTTGTGAATTTTTAATTCAACACATCCATCATTCATTCCTTCTCTTCCTACCCCCTTCTGACTTTTACCTTTCCTAATTAGTTTTCCTACATTAAATCTCCTTGGCCTCTTTTCTTTCTACCTCAAACAAAACTTAATAAGCCCCTACTTCTGTGTTGCTCCCATATTTATTTTCCTGAAACACCTCTTTGATATTATGTCATCACTCTGGTCAAAGCCTATAAATCCTGTTTAAACTGTTTTGGCATTTAAGGCACACCTGATCAATTTTAACACATTAACTGCCATGTGAGTTATATTTAACTCATGCTCGTTTTGAGCCTGGAGCCTTGTGAAGCATATGTAACTCACACATCTCTTCATCTTGGGAGCTGAGAGAACTATTTTTCAAGTTGCATTTAACTCACGCATGGAAACAATAAAAAAATAACAAATTTTTCATTAAATTAGAAAGGATCGTTTTGTTTTCAAAGTTTTTATTCTATTTTCATAATAAAACACTGTGGCCCCAAGGAAAAAAATTTTTTTTCTAGTGTAGCAGTCAATGTGTTAAACTAATTTACCACTAGGAATCTTGGCCAGGCACGGTGGCTCATGCCTGTAATCCTAGCACTCTGGGAGACCAAGGCAGGTGGATGGTTTGAGCTCAGGAGTTCGAGACCAGCTTGAGCAAGAGCGACACCCTGTCTCTACTAAAAATAGAAAGAAATTAGCTGGACATGGTGGCACATGCCTGGAGCAAGAGGACTGCTTGAGCCCAGGAGTCTGAGGTTGCTGTGAGCTAGGCTGACACCATGGCACTCTAGCCCAGGCAACAGAGTGAGACTCTGTGTTAAAAAAAAAAAAAAAGTAGAAATCCTTTGCTTGAAACTTTCAGCAGCCTAGCCAGCTTCTCTATGATCCATACCTTCCCTCCCTCTGTCCCTCAACCAAAGCTCAATTATTGCCTATAGTCTCCTCTGCTTACAATACCCATCTTTTTGACCATCCAAATCCTTATCTCTCTCCCCCAAATTTCCAGCCCACACGATCTCCTCAATTTCTAATCTATTTTGCAACACAGTTTAACTATCAAGTACAAATATTCTTTCTTGTGCCTAAACTTAGTCCCTTTAAACTATATCTTAGGTTTCTGAGCAGAGAAACAATCATTTTTTGTTCCCAAATATTTTTATAATTTTGGCAGAACAATTGTTATTTTAACACTGGACCCTAAAAATGGGAAAGTTGGGAGTATCAACTCATCTGAATTAAATAGCACTTAGCATAGTTCTCAAATTTGGTGACTCTTTAAGTCACACTGAGATATTTCTAATTAATTGCATGCATACAAACTGCAATTTTACCTGGACACGAAATGTTGGAACATGCATCCCATGTCTAGAGAAATCTTTATAGCCATAACTAGTATCCTCAAAGTGGCGAGATACATCTCTTGCTGGTGTAACTTCTTCATCATCTGTAATAATAATAAAAAGGCCATTGAAAGATTTTCAAAAACAGGATGCTAGTTAAAATGGATTTTTACCCATAACAAGTAAAATAGGGTAACCCTTTCTTTGACACTGAGTAACCAATGTCAACCAGAGCAAAGTCTCAAAACTATATAAAGAAATAGCCTACTTACTAGAATGTACTAAAAGGGGATTATCTGTTATAAAATAAAACACTCAGTTGAATTCTTTATGCCTTGCATATTTTTATAGACCTTCTATCCCTCTGTGTTCCCGTTCTAATTTATAGATAACAAGTTCTAATTAAAAGTATGTATTTATACTTTTGGATAATCTTTAAGGTGACAACAACAGCTATTAAAATCAGCTATGCTCTAAAATTTGGCATTTAGATTATTTTTGATGAATACTAATGACATACAACGTATAATAGCAAAGAAAGAAGCCCTGTGAGTCGACATTTTTACAAAGCTTCTTGTACTGCCCCTAAGATTTGGGATTATCATCATGTTTCAGAATTGATGAGATTATAGTTTCAAGTAAATATAGTATTCTATAACAACTCCACATCTTCAGGCATAGATAGAAACAAAAATTTTTCTTGGGGGAAAAAACAAGCTGACATCCAACCTATGTTTAAACAGATTTTATTTTTTCTTTGCTATTAACACATTGCCACACTAGAAAAAAATTTTTTCCTTGGGGCCATGGTGTTTTATTATGAAAATAGAATAAAAACTTTGAAAACAAAATGATCCTTTTAATGTAATGAAAAATTTAATGAAAAATGAAATTTATTGACTTCTATTCATTTAATCCATGTTTTTAGAATTTGTCAATATTAATTGTAACAATAAGAACATCAACAAGTAAGATTTTCATGAACCAACTGCAAGGTTTTGCTTCATGAGGCCCCAGGCTCAAAGCTAGTGTGAATTAAATAAAACTCACATGGCAGTTAATGTGTTAAGAAACTTGGTGCTTTTACACTCTTTCTCCCACACTAGAAAGTGTCTCTAAATGTATTTTAACAATAATGAACTTTTTCTCCTTTAAATCACCTGTTTTATATATTAACTCCTACAGTCTGAATATAGATAAAGGTTAAGCATAAATGATTTAGGTTGTTGGTAACTTAATAAATCCTCCTTTTCACAAATCATAGAATTTTAAAGCTGGAAGCAATCAAGGCTTTATGAACTCAATTTTCTCATACTAAAGAGGGAGAAAAAAAGTGGGGGGGCACTCACATATTAAGAGATTTACTCAAGTCCACGAAGCTTATTAGCAGTAAGTTTAGTACCAGAATCCAAATTGAATGTTTTCCCTCTTAGTCTAGAACTATTTTCACTTACAATCTTGTTTTAGTTGCCTGCTTTAAAAATTATTTGTAAGTAGCCATACCTATGCAATAGTCTCTCTAAAGGGAAAGGCATATTTGGATTGCGGTTTTAAAACTTATTTAAATTCTGTAAATAAAAAGTTAGGTTTGCAATAGAAATTATATATATTGCCTATGTAATGTTTACTCTTACCTGAAGAGAAGACAAACATACTCTCTCTTTTTTCTATTTCAAAACGTGAAGCCATTTCTTCCTGACTCGCCTCTTCTTCATCTCGACATTCCTGTAACTGTCTCATCTTTTCCATGAGGGCTTCAACCTCAAAGAAGGAATCACTTACCTGAAGAGAAAATACAATATTACATAATGGCAGATAAAGAATATTTATGAATTTTCTTTTATTAAGTCTGTCTCAAGAATTTGTATCTTAACAGAATATAGGAAAAATAGAATCTTAAAATTTTAATGTTTATGAATGAATCAAAACTGAATTATTAATATTTTGGCCTATTAAGTATACAGATATGCAGATTTTAAAATATAAGAGAAAAATGACTTTAAAAACACATTCTAATCTTTTCACCTTATAAAATTGGAAATAATGCCATTACTATTTACGCTGTTTTAAAAACTAAAATTTAACACTACTTGTCAGTTTAAAACAGAACTGAATATTTAAAAGTTAACTTCTGCTTGCGTAATCTGTTAAATAAGATACACAAAGGATAAGTAAGTGGTTTTGCATCAACTGTGTATATCGGGCATATTGTCAACATATGTCTATCATCTTTAGTAATCGCCTTTATTTATACAGTTTACCAATTAAAAATGAAACATGTCCTCACATGGCTGGAGTTGGCCACCTGACCTCTGCAAATGGGTCTGGCAGCTATCACTTGCTGGGATGATTACAGCAGTGTGTCACATCTATCACAGCGACAGGTCTGACAAACAAGGACTGGCCAAGTGGTCTTGAAATAGTCAAACCATTTATACTTCTATACCCTGCTGCATCCTTACTATGAAAGGTGGATCAAATCTATGGAATTTATACCCTATAAAATGGATATATTAAGAAATCTTAAAATCTCAAATCTCAACATTCAAACACAAAATAAATGTTTCCCCCTTATAAATTGCATTTCTTTTGCCAGGAATGTTCTTAGGACCTATCTTCCATTCTTTCTCTGGCTTCCACCCATTGATCCTTCAGGTATTAGTTTACATGCTTCTCCTAATCATCTATCCCCTACCCTACAAGCCCCAATTATTCTCACACAGCACCCTGCTCTTTCCTTCAGAGTACCAATCACAATTTATAACTATTATTTGCCTGATATTAATTTAATGCCTGCTTCCTCCCCAGACTAAACCTTCATAAGAGTAGGAGACCTATCTGTTAATTTACTAGTACATATCTAGAACCTAGCATAGTACCTGGTCCATAGTACATATTCAAGAAATATTTGTTCCAGAATGACTATAAGGATAATTCTATATTAAGAAACAATCTATACTACTTGTGCTTTATATTTTCATATGATCCAAACAGTTACACTTAAAAATCCTGTACTGAGCCTATTCTCTAATAATTTTATGATGGAAAGTGTTTCTCAGATGGTATTGAAGATTCTTCTGGTGTATACATTTCCATAATTATTCCTGACACAAGGTCAGTAATCAAACAAAAAAGGACTGAAAAGGATTGGGTTGCTTAATAGAATGACTCAAGGTTTATTAACACATTAATGTCATGTGAGTTGTATTTAACTCACACTAGTTTTGAGCCCGGGCCCTCGTGAAGCATATGTAGCTTATACATCTCTTCACCTTGGGAGCCATGAGAACTATTTTTTAAGTTGCATATAACTCATGCACAGAATACAATAAAAATTAATAAATTTTTCATTAAATTAGAAAGGATTGTTTTGTTTTCAAAGTTTTTATTCTATTTTCATAATAAAACACCATGGTCCCAAGGAAACAATTTTTTTTCTATGTGGCAGTCAATGTGTTAAAAAAATCAAGGTCTCTGTCAACTCACATCATCACTCATTATATTTGTTTGTTTACGCATTTTCCTCTAAGAGTCCAAATTTTAAGTATTCTTAGGAAAGATAATCCTTGATAAATTATATTGAAATAAGGAAAGAAAGTTTTTTTTTTTTTTTTTTTTTGCTCATTGACTAATGTGCTAAAGCTGTTAGGGGTCAAAAAAAATTAAGGCATTTCATTTAACATTAAATGTTAATTCTGTATAATAAGATTCTTTTTTGTTTGCTTTTTATCATTTGTATCTGCAGAACTGAGTCAGATATAACTTGTTCTTCAGGTACGTATCTGATACCAGCTCACTGTCAAGTGCTAACAGTGTGGACTATAAACCTAAAAGTATCCAATTTACCTGGGAATGGGGAGCTTCTCTACTACAGAAATAAAAAATTCTATTCTTTCACTTAATAATAGGATAACTAGAAACAATAAAGTACTTTTTCGTTAGCCTTGTACTAAATTATTGGAAGGGAGGTCAAGAATCCCACTCCCAGCATCCTAGTAACTAACTGATACACTCTCTCTTGGTCCTCTTATAACCTCCAAGCTTTGATAAATAATCAGTGGCCACATGTAAGCCTATAGCATGAATCCAGGTAGCTCAAAGGAGGGTGAAATTGATGGTCTTTGGCATTGTCAGCACACTGCTGGGAACACCTTGGGAAAATGATTTTCTTTCATGTGCTAACTTCACCAATGTAAATGCTACCTCTTACTCAGCACCTGATAAATGCTAAGCACTATGGTAGGCATTTTACCTCTTTAGAGACATTTCATTTAAACCTCACAATAACTTTGTATTTTACCTTTATTTAGACATGAAAGAACTGAAACTCAGAGAGGTTCAATAACTCGCTCAAAGTTAAATATATAAGTTAAAGGCAATTCAACCTGTCCAAATCTGTTTCGAAGGAGTAACACAACCAGAAAATGTATGCAAAGTATTCAGAGGGCTGTGATGCTGTTTCTGTGATTTCTCTTTTGAAGCATAAAATAAACCCTTGTTCTTTCACTATAGCAAAAGAATGCAGAGGGGATTTTAACCAGAAATTAAAATTTAGTTATAGAAAATTCAACTTGTTCTGATCTGTTTCAAAGGAATAACAAACTGAAAAAATATAAAAGCCAGAAAAGAGAAGGAATAGAGGTGAAAGCATTTTAACAAATTTACATTCATTTGATATCACTTTCTATACTGGTGCAAAGTTAAAACATGAAAAAGAATTTTAAAGGGAGAAACTTCCAGATCAAAGCTGATTAAGTCTTCTAAAAGATAAAAAATTGAGAAGTCAACCTGTTTCTTTTGTGCAAAAAGGAATAAAAGGATGTGATCAGTACTAGGAAGACTCCAACACCAGGCCACACTATTTTCAGCCTCCCCTCATCTCACTGTAGTAGCCATTCAATATTAGCTGGCCCTGATAGGGTACATGCTGTTGGCTCCTAATCCTAAAATTATTTAAGTGTAAACTCCTAGAGGGTCTTATAATTTTGTGTATTCCTTAGCACTTGGACTAGTGATGGGCATTTGGAGGCAGTCAATAAATCCTTAGTGAATGAATAGGTATAAAGGCCTAATAATCTCTGGATTTAACAGGGTGGATTTTCTAAGAAGCCAAAGAAGAAATACTATAACAGCAATTACTGTGATTAGTCTTATGACAATCCCATAACAAATAACAGATACTTACAGAAACATTTCCTGCTGAGTTGACCTGCATCTCATCCACACTGTGGTTGCCATTTGTAATGTCACAGATGCAGTAGTTACTAACAGAAGGAGGTCTGAACGTGTGGCCACCATCACAATGAATTTCTGGACTGATTCCACAGCCAAATGTGAACGAGGCAAGAGAATGATAGTGTGTGAGTAAAACTACTGCATGTACCAATTCCGCAAGGGACCAGCTGTGCTCTTCAGCTTTTAAAAGTCCCTTAGGAGAAAAAAACAAAAACATATTTTTGTACTGGGGTATAGTAAAAGTATATAGATCATTTTACTATTTAATGGTGAAAGTATATAGATCACTTTAGTATTTGAAAACAGGTTTAGTCACCATACAAGCAAGGCCTAGGGTAAAATGTGAAATATGTAGAACCCAGAATTTGCTAATTTTGATAAATATGTATTCGCAAATAGAGCCTAATATAACTTGTTAATGATACATTCATTAGTATTTTGATTTTCTGAAATATTGATTTAAAAATGTAATAGAATGTATTTTACTTAAAAGCAATTGCTGTATTTCAGATGCTGTATTAGGAATGAATTACTGTATTGTTAGTTCAAAGTCTCAAACCAAATGTAGTAAATGTGTTTAAAGAAGAAGCTACTGTGTGAAACATCTGTATTTTGTTATCAGGCCTCCTCAAGGAATTTTTAAGATAGTGGCTTGAACAACTTGACTCTAAATATTCCCACTCAGATTATACTTAAAGTTATACATAATTTTATTTTATTTTTTAAGAGACAAGAGTTTTCGCTCTGTCACCGAGGCTAGAGTACAATGGCACAACCTTGAACTCCTGGGTTCAAGCAATCCTCCCGAGAGTAACTAGGACTATAGGCACATGCCACCATGCCTAGCTAATTTTTTTTATTTTTGTAGAGATGGGGTCTTGCTATGTTGCCCAGGTTCGTCTTGAACTCCTGGCCTCAAGCAATCCTCTGGCCTCAGCCTCCCAAAGTGCTGAGATGACAGGCATGAGCCATCGTGCCCAGCCAAAAGTTATACGTAAATTTTACAATGCTTCAAGTTCAATTCCATGTCCCTTTCTGCTTCATTATCTTGTATAATTTTTCCTTACTTGACAATATAATAGACACTATGTTAATCATATTGGACTCTTATATTTTCTTGATAGTATCCTCAACTATGTAATAATATCTAAAACATTCTATAAAAAGATGTATTTTTTAAGAATTTCTATTGCATGGTAGGCACTTTTAGAAAATAATCTACTTTTACACTATTAATAGAACAGAATAAACTACTTTAAGATGGCATTTAAAATATAAAGATGCACAACAGTAAGATGGTACTTCACACCTATCATCAGAATGGCTAAAATCCAAGACACACTAATGCTGGCAAAGATGTGGAGCAAGAGGAATGCTTCTTCATTGCTGGTGGGAATGCAAACTGGTATAGCCACTTTGGAAGACAGTTTCATAGTTTCTTAGCTAATCATAGGCTTACCATATAATACAGCAATTGCACTGTTAGTTATTTACCCAAATAAGCTGAAAACTTTTGTCTACCAAAAAAACCTGCACGTTTATAGCAGCTTTACTCATAATTGCCCCAAACTGTCAGTAACCAAGGTATCCTCCCATAGGTGAATAGATAAACAGACTATGGTGTGTTCATACAATGGAGAATTATTCAATAAAAAGAAATTAACTATCAAGTGATGAAAAGACGTGAAGGAACCTTAAATGGATATTGCTAAATGAAAGAAGCCAATTTGAAAAGGCTGCATTCTATATGATTCCAACTATATGACATCCTGGAAAAGGCGAAACTATAAAAACAGTAAAAAGATCAGTGGTTGCAGGGGTTTGGTGGGAAAAGCATGGGGCATTTTTAGGGTAGTGACTGTTAACTACACTGTAATGGTGGATACGTGACATTATGCATTTGACAAAATCCATAGAATATACAACACAAAGAGTGAACCCTAATTGAACCCGAATGTGAACCATGGACTTTTAATTGTAATATGTCGATATTGGTTTATGCTACATGTTAATAAGAGAAAATGTGTGTTTGTGGAAGGGGCTAAAGGGGTAGAAAACAGGAACACTCTGTATTTTCTGTACAATTACTATAAAAAAATAAAGTTTTAAAAATTAAAAGAAAGACTTAAAAAAAAATTTAAAAAAGCTATAGTACTTTACTACTTACCTCAATGTGTTCTTTGGTAATAAGCCAAGGTCTATGTGCTAATACTTTGTTGAGTTCTCCTAAATTCTGTAGTTTTTGAGGAGCATTCTCTAAACCATTGAGCCACTTGGGGTCTCCACCAACATGAAGGAAATCATTTACATGCAGGTTTACTAAGTAGGAGCACTGATGTCTTGCTGCAGCCTTAAGAGAAAACAAAAATATTGAAATCTTGATCTACTAACAAATCCTTTTTCTTTACAATGTTCAAAACAGGTAATTTTTTTATTAGTATCTGTTCAAATTTTCCATAAGTTAGAGAAATGAAGTTTTCACATAACCATTTTAGTAATAAAAATTCAAATATACTATAGAAAACAACCTTAAAAATATTCTAAGAAAATATCTGATAAAAGTATTTGAAACTTTAGGAATTTTATCTACATACCAACTTTTAGAACCTCAGGTTAAGAAGAAACTTAAATTAAGGTGCTGACCATAAAATAATAGAAAATTATTTGTAAATTGAACAGGAAGGACTACTTATGTCAATGTGAACTATTTATAATAATGAAATAGAGCTTGTGTTCTACTTTGTTGTCTTACTTAATGGAGAATGCTTCTCAGTATTTATAAACTAAAAGCATACTTATTTAAAAATAGGAAAAATAGAGACTGCCTAACAGGAATCCTATTACGAATCAGAATATAAATATTTAATCCTCTGTTTAAAGTATTAACTATCTCTTAAAGGGATTAATAAAAACAGACAAAGAATTTTTCACTGAATGCTTACGAACCATTATTCCAATGTAGTGCCGATAATGTAAGGGTAACGGCCCATCCATTTGCAGTAGATAGTGTTGAGTTTTTAAGAAACTTTCTAAATATTGTGGGTGGAAAACCATCACTAATGTAATGTTATCCAAACGACCCAAAGCAGCAAAAGAATCTGCAAATAAAGCATGCATCTGTGCGTCTTCATTCCCCACTTGGAGAATCTGTATAAATGAGAGAAAAACCATGGTTACATAAATTGTAAATTGGTGTTAAGGAAAGAAAATATGCATGTGCTGCATTGTAAGTATCACTTAGAAGCAGATTAAATTTGGTTTAAGAGAGAAAGGTTACAAATTTAAACTCAGCTGGTAGCAAGACAGAAGAATAAACAGTCATATAGTAAGGGATAAACAACAAAGGCTGAACATTAAAGGCCATCTAGATAGGCTGCTTGCAGACTCGGCCAGAATCCAGATAAAGCAGCACATTTAGATTATCAAACTTACAGAGCTTTCAAGCAGACATTAAAGCCTTTCCTTACAAAAACACCTACTCCCACTCAATTTAAGGAGAAGCAAAATTAATAGCAAACAATCCTTATGAAAACAAAGCATAGATGCTTTTACATATATAGAATTAAAGATCCAATCTAGCATTGATACCAGCCTGTGGAGATGGTAAAGACTAAGTAACTCAGTTTATGGGCACACCTAAACAACATCTAAATATAAGCAGATGGAGTTTCACTGGTCAAAAACAAGTCTTGGCTTTATTAAATATGGGTGTTAAAAAAAAATCATGAAATACTAGAAATCAACACGACTATAACAGCTTTTTAATCCCATGGATTCACTGCCAAAGCATGATTAACTGTGATCAACTCTGCGTAAAGCATGTTGTTGATCAACAGTCGTTCAGATGCCAAGATGTGGGTCATAAAAGCTTTTCCTTAAAAGCATACAGTTAGTTCACTATGTACTTTCACAAACAACATACCTCCTTCTCTGGGATGAATCTGCTTGGTCCGTGCCCTAGTGGTCGAGGAATTCTAATTCCAAGTTCCTAGAAAAGAAAATTACACCATCTCAGGCCTTCAGGAGTAAACAACATGAACTGAGGCTACAGGAATAGGAGGGAAAAACAACCAGTTCAACAGAGACAGGCTTGTTTTGGTGGCTTGTTTTCATGGCTATATATACATACCAACTCTTCTGTTTGTATCGCAAAGCTAATAGCAGCTTATAATACAACTCTGACTAAAAACAATAAAACCTGTTTCACCAAAACCAGAGTTTTACATAAAGTACTTGGCAGAGAGTCTAGAACAGAAAGTTCAGCACATAGCAGCCAACCCTGTGGATTGTCAGTGATACAAAATAAGACCAATGTGTTCGTATATCTAAAACTCAACCAACCAAAATATCAATCCCTGTGTATCTTGACAGGAAATAAAAAAGCAGTACTCCACCTAGATGTCTTAAACTGGAAGAAGTGTAATTATTATTACATCTATAATAGCACCTCACAGAATAGAAATATTATGAAAAACAAAAACTAAAGTCACAAAAGAGAAAGTACTATAGGGTATGTCTTCTCTGTGGCTAAATAAAACAATTTTTAGAGAAACTCATTTTGTTTGTAAGTCTGCCTTAAATTTTTTATTTATAGGATGTCATCCACCTTGCTTATATTTTAGAGAAGCTCAAATGAGAAATAAATGGTTTCTTGCCTTTGACATAGTGAATCTAGAATCCTGTACTTTAGTGACAGTTTGTAGCATAGTTAACAAGAACCGACTGACAATCTACTTACTGTTAGGGCTTCCTATTTTCCCCCCAATACAATGTACTTATAGAAACAAAACCAAAGTAATACAATTAAACTTTTTTTGTTGTTTTGAGGCCTATGTCCTATCTTGTCTCATTTTGAAAAAAAACTTAGACTTTATATAATTAAAGATTAACCCTTACTCATATAATTACATACAAATATTATTTCTACTCTCTCCCTACTGCTTCCAAAGTTTCTTTATGATATAAACCAGATGCTTTCCTTTTAAAGAAAAAAAAAGGGGGTGGGTACACAGAGAAGGACATCTGCAACAATTCAAGAAATCTGTTCGAAGCAAATGAAAACCTTTTGAGTAGAATGGATTTTTAAAAATTAAGCAGGTAAGACAAAATTGAAGAGAACCTGTATTTGCAGAAATGAAGATTCAGATTCAAAGTAGGCTCTATTTGCCAACGGAATCCTTAAAATAATATATAAATCAAGTAATCTTACACTGGAGGTCAGCAATTTCTCCATGGTTATTCCACACTTAACACTGAAGACAGTTAATGTTTTAACATTATAGCCCTTCATTAGAAGAAGCATTTAATTCACTGGTCTGGTCATGAATGTGTCTCAATTTTAATATCCTATAATAAATGCCAGAAAACATTCCTTTTATTCAATATATCATCTTGGCATGAATGCAGCCATTTATATAAAGTGATGACTCTATTGGCCTAACTGCCAAATTTCTGATACAATTACATACATGTTAAACAAAATATATTGGACAAAACTATAAGGCTAAAATCAACATTTATCCCTTGTCATTTCTTTAATCTTTGAAAATGATCTTATTTAAACAAAACGCATTTTAGGAAAATACCTGTTTCCTAAAATACAGGGTTTATTACTGTTTTTACAACTAAGAAACACTATACTTGGGACTTCAGTAAATGAAAAGGAGTCATTTCAAATAGGGGAGAAATGAATTAGTCAACAAATGATCTTGGGAGAAGTGGACAGGCACTCAGATAAAAGTGAAGTTGGAGGCTTAACACATTGACTGCCACACTAGAAAAAAAATTTTTTTCCTTGGGTCCAAGGTGTTTTATTACAAAAGTAGAACAAAAACTTTGAAAACGAAATGATCCTTTCTAATTTAATGAAAAATTTGTGTTCTTTTTTGTTTTCTGTGTGTGTTATATGCAAGTTCAAAAATAGTTTTTGCTGCTCCCAAGGTGAAGAGATGTGTGAGTTACATATGCTTCACGAGGCCCTGGGCTCAAAACTAGCATGAATTAAATACAACTCACTTGGCAGTTAATGTGTTAAGTCATACTTTACTCCACAATAATTGGGGTTAAATGTAAAAAATAATCTAAAACAACCAAAAAATTTTTATAGTACTAGAAGAAAACACTCATGAAGTAGTGTAGGCCTAAGAATGCCACAAAACCCAAAAGTCATAAAATATAAGATTGATAAATTTAATGATATAAAAATCAAGACTTTCGCATGAGAATACATGGAAAGTCAAAAGTAAACAGAAAACTGGGAAATATATTTGCAACTCTAACAAAAGTTTACATTTTTTAAAAATGAAGACTCCTACAAATCCCTAAGAAAATCTCCAACAACCTCATAGAAAATGAGCAAAAGCACATGGACAGGCCAAAAAAAAGGAAATACAAATGGTTGAAAAAATGCTTAACACTCACAATAAAACAACTACAAATTAACTACACTGAGATACCATTTTTATCCAAAAAGATCACTCAAGATCAAAGAGTTTGATAACAGGCTGTGCTGGAGAAGGGGTGGAGAAACAGTCATTTACCGCTTATTCAAATTCTTGATGGGAGTGTTTTGAAGTGTGAGACAAAAACAGGAGTACAAAGAGCATAAGGAGTATAAATTACTACGACCTCTAGGGAGGGCAATTTGCAATAATGATCAAAATAAAAAAGTCACATACCCTTTGAATCAACAATTCCATCCTAAGTGTTAACCTATAGATATTCACATTTGTGAAATGTCTTATGTAAAAGGATAACACTGTAACAATTTCTAATAGCACAAGATTAAAAACAACCTAAGTGCTCATCGATAGAGGACTATTTCAATAAAGTTCAGTATGACCATATAATAGATTAGCATGCAGTCTTTACAAAGGTTGAAGCAGTATTACTATACGGATTGACTTTAAAAGATCTCCAAGACAGGCTGGGCGCTGTGCTCATGCCTGTAATCCTAGCACTCTGGGAGGCCAAGATGGGACGATAGATTGAGCTCAGGAGTTCCAGACCAGCCTGAGTGAGAGCGAGACGCTGTCTCTACTAAAAATAGAAAAATTAGTTGGAGGTAGCAGCATGCCCTTGTAGTCCCAGCTACCTGGGAGGCTGAGGCAGGAGGATGGCTTGAGCCCAGGAATTTGAGGTTGCTGTGAGCTAGGCTGATGCCACAGCACTCTAGCCTGGATAATAGAGTGACACTCTGTCTCAAAAATAAATAAACAATAAAAATAAAAATAGATAAATAAAAAAGATCTCCAAGACACGTGTGTGTTGGAAGCAAAGTGCAAAATATGTATACAGTTATGTTATTTGTAAGGAGAAAAAAAGCCTCAGCAATTCCATTTCTAGGACTTTGTCTTACAAATACATTAGCAGCATGTGGTTTTTTTTTTTTTTTTAATGAGACCAAACTGATTACATGGGCTTCAAAACAAAGAGGTATATAAATTATATTATTTTGGTTCTGTTACTACACCAAATATGTACTTAACATATCAAACTATTATAATAGTTTTATAATTCTAAGAAGGTAGCTATAAATACTTGAGAAACGGCCAGGTGCAGTGGCTCACATCTGTAAATCCCAGCACTCTGGGAGGCCGAGGAGGGAGGATTGCTTGAGCTCAGGAATTTGAGACCAGCCTGAGCAAGAGAAAGAGCAAGACTCGTCTCTCCTAAAAATAGAAAAAATTAGCCTGTAGTCCCAGCTACT
>NW_012149174.1:4897869-4911035 GCF_000956105.1 Propithecus coquereli
AAAAAAAAAAAAAGAAAGAAATATATTCTTTTAGAGTGAAAAACTATTTAAAAATAGAATGTTAAGAAAAAGCAAACATTCTTTGGAATGGATTAGAGACTCATTACACAATATCTCTTAGTGTTGAGATCACACTCATTCCTTGATGAGGTACCAGAGAGCGGGGGACAGAAAAATGGGAAAACTGAAGATAGGACTTGGAAAGGAGTCTGATATTCAAGACTCCCATTTTATTATTTTACCTAAGTCTAGTTTTAGGTAAAATAGAATTTTACTGGGCTCTCACTTGGATTATCAGAGTCAATTTCCAACTAAGCTGAAGAGGTTGTGAGATGTTTGTGCAATTCCATAAAAGCAGAAAGGGGGTAGAGGGAGAAAAGAGAGAAAGAAAAAACTGAGAGGAAGAGAAAGGGGGTGTGTGTGGGGTGACAGATGGATTTACAAAAAAAAGTCAATTCTTTCCCAAACAGAAAGGGTTGATCAAGACTGATATAATGAGAAACATAGTTACTGCTGTTCTAAAATCAAATTTGTTCTCCTATATTTGGAGGCTAGACCCAAAAGATGTACTTTGTTCTCCCTCTTAGCTAACAGATTATGGACATGACAGGGATACAAGAACATGACATGATCTTTTCTACTTAATCTCATGCCTAACAGAAGACAAAGGGCTAACTGGGGTGTTTCTGATGAGCTCTGAGATTGCATTCCAATGTATCCTAGTTCAGATATTGGCAGGAAGTGGATCATCAACTCCATTCAGCCTCCCATTGCACACAAATTAACTTCTGGGAAAAGTAAACAGGTGACAATCACATTTAAAACACCCAATGGGACCTGTTATCACTGGTACTTTTATGAGGGGTCCTCATCTTGGAAAAAAAACCCAAAGTATAGCACAAAAATGGAATAACGTTGTTAAAACAATTTTCCCCACACATCAAGTATGGTATGGGGAAAAAAGCACAGCAGATTCAGAGGTCTGGGTTCAAATCAGGATCCTGCTGTTTATAGTAAGTTTACAACTGCCAACAAAGCATTTAATCTTTAAGTTTAAGTAAGGGTTCTAATCTATAAAATAGGGATAATAATAAAATAACACCACCAATCCCAACTACCTCACATTATAAACTATAGAATATTTTACAAATTACACACACACACACCCTTTATGACAGACTCTAGTCTTATTTTAGGTATAAGGTCTAACAGATTTGGCTATCTCATTTTTCAATAGTAGCAGAGTAGGACAGGTCAGGTGGGGTTTCTAGACTGTGGCTGGCACCCTAACATTAATGATAACTGGGAACCAAATTGCCTTTTAGTTTTCTGCTTGTTTCTTAGCTGATATAAACATGAAAAAAGCAATCTAGAGGGAATGAAAATAAATAATAACAAAAGCAGCAGCAGCAACAGCTAACACAAAGTATTTATGAACTGAGCACTGTTTTAAGTTTTATTCCCTGTAAACAAAGAGCATGTTATGTACCTATGATATTAAAGTTTATAAAGAATATCTGGTGTTGTACAATATCCATGAAAAAGTCAGTGTCTTAGATTATTCCTTAGATCAGTCTATGAGGCAGGTACTATTATCATCTCCATTTTGAACAGATAAATAATTGATGAAAGCCCTGGAATTTAAACCCAGGTATTGAAACTCAGAGTCAATACTGAGCGGTAGATATGGGGATTGAGTCCAGGAAGTCTGGTTCTACAGCTGGTATTTTTAATTATTACTCTTTTGAGCCTCTTTAAGAGTTCTTGATACCTTGGAGATCCTTTTAGACATCACTGTTATTATACAATCGTATTCTTGGTTTCTAAAAGGTTAAAAGCTTTAGTTTTCTGGAAAATTCACTTTTGAAACACTTTTTAGTCACATGACAAATTAGTTACAACTATTTTCTAGCAGGTGGTGACCAAAAAAGGCACTGCAGGTGTTCAATGGGGTGATCATAAGCCAAACTAAATATATTTCATAACTTCCTATTTAGGGTACTTCAATTATTCCTTCATCTACAGCGGTAAGAAACTGAATTACAGACTTTGAACAAATTTTGGGCAATCCAGATTCTAGGAGGCAGAACTGCCAAGAACAAATGGCCCTGTTGAAAAGCAGATGTAGATGCTAATCACGGCACAAATCTCACAGGCTCTCTGTGAAGGTGTGGCTGGAAAAACTAATATGAGAACTAATAGTCCTCTCCCCTCAGCAATCCTAATAACCATCTTTGAAAGAGATAGCAGCAACAGCGTCCGTCATCACAATACTGCTTCACATCTGATATAATATGTTTCCTCAGTGTATAATATTAACACATTAATTTTCAGAGTGCAAATTGTTAGGGAATGTTGACATTAGGACCACAGTAAGACTGTGTATATTGTATCACTGTATGAATCAATGTTTGTGTAAAGTACTGTTCTAATCAGATGTTTCAAATTTGTTAAAGATACATTTATGAATCTATATCAATAACCTTAAGTGAAAAAATGAATGATTTGCCACAAATGCAAAATCAAGCATTTGTTGGCTTATGGTGTCATCCACCTACAAAATTAGTTGAAAAGTAAAAATATGCAAATCATTCGAATTATTTTTCTCACTACACTTGGTGCATTTTTTACAAAACTTGTTTAGATGTTTTAGCATATTACTGACAATCATAACGTTGCTGGCAATTTTATTTTTTTAAAGAATTACAAAACCAGTACATGCTTTTTGAAACACATTTCAACAAGATAAAGATTTATTGTATAAAAAGTGAAAGTTCCCATTCCATTCTCCCTTCTCTGGGAAAATTCACTGCTGGGCGCTGGGTGCTGGCCTTTTAACATTAAAAAACTTCAAACAGAAATGAAGAGATCTAGAACTTTTACAAAGAAATACCCCCATTATAACAAAATGTCCTAATACTTCTTTTAAAATAGTCATTAATGCTACTAGGGAATTCAGAAATATTAAAACTTACAGTAATTTTTTTGGGGGGGGGGTTCTTCTGTGAACTATATTTTAGAAAAAAAAAACCTTACTTCAAAGTAATACATTTGTTGAGGCTGACTTTAGGCCACGTGTGTGCCCTACACTTTGCTTAGGAGTTCCATTCCTGGAAAGTGTTTAAAAGTATTATGAAAGCTTGCTATTTGAAAGAATTGTACTATTTTTTTGTAAAGTGAATAGTTTCCCTGTAAAGCACTCCTTCCTAATTTATCTTCCCACATGTTGGATGCATTAAAAATGAAATAGGACGACACAAAGCTTTCTGGTTTCCTAAACACATTCCCATAGGCACTGTAACAATGTGCAAGTTAAAATGTATCTCTTTATCTTCTAGTTTACATGGCTATCTTTAGAAATTCTAGATCTGGGCAAGAACCAAGATTCTGCACACAAACACCACCAGAAATAACAGATCTATTCAGGCAAGATGATTGGGGCTCACTTCTACTCAAAATGAGAAAAGATCTATTATAGCCTGCAAACAGAAACTGTAAATGCTAATTTAACACTTTCACACTGTTTTCTCTTTGGTAAAGTTTCCAAAGCAACATTATTAAGAGATTTTTAAAGGCTGTCCTATTATCTGTAAAACAGAGTCTGTAATGTATCCACAAATGTTAAAATCTCAAAAAAAAAAAAAAATCAGTGTCCTACAACTTTTATGAGAAAGTGTCTTCATTTAAGTTTATATAAATATATATAGTATACTGATAACATAGGCCCCACTTACAAAAATATAATTACTACACCTGAGTCATTTTAGTGGGCAAAGCTGCAGAGAAACTAATTCATATTTCGATTTCTTGAACTAAGGCAATACAACAATCTGATTTCAATCCAAATTTTAATTAGCATTTCTCCCTTGTCATCTTTTTAATCAAGATCTTGTAAAGGTTCAAATTTTAGCTAAGGTTACGTTAGTAACTTTCAAATGGTGTCCTATTTGCAACCTCTTAGAAAAAATACAAAATGTTACCTGTTTCTGAAGGCCAATTCAGACACAAAAGGGATAGTTTAATAAACAAGAGTTAAAGGCTCTGCATAACATCATAGAGCTTGCAGAACATACTTACTCTAGGCAACACCATCTTTTAAATGACTCAAATGTATTTTTTTTCTTTTCCTTCTTTTGAGGAGGCAAAGGGGGTGAGGGAGCGCTAAACAGCCTGTTTTGACAAGACAAGACGCCGAGGGGGGAAAAATCCACAGGCTGTTTTACCGTGAGACCAGAGCTGTGTTGGGTTCTGACTTGTGGAGACTTGTACAGAAGACGTTATGTTTTGGAGACTTCCATTTAAATGACCGAGGCAGCAGTCTCTCCCAGCTGAGCATTTTTCGCCCGGGGTCGACTCAGGGTAGAAAAGATCTCCCCACCCACCTCAGGCCGCCCTTCACCTGCGGGGCGCGGGAGGGCCAGACGCCCCCACCGGGACGCCGGCCTCCCTGGGGAGCGTCTTCGGTGCTATTTGAGTGCGACTGTCGGGGGGCGACGTGACCTCTGTGTGGTACAGGCAGTTCGGTCGGGTGACCACCCGCCCGCTCGCCCGGCCCCCCTAGCCCAGGTACCTCGTCCGGACCGTGGCCCCCGCCGCACTGCTTGCAGCCCAGCAGCTCCGAGACGGCCAGCGAGGCCGCGTACGCCTCGTTCGCGGCGGTGGCCAGGCGCATGTCGGCGCGGGGACAGCGGCGGACGCGCGGAGCAGGCGAGCGCTGGGTAGCCGGCCGCGGCTCCGGGCTGCAGCACCTCAGTCTGCGCGGACGGCGGGGGGCGGGGCGGCGCCGACAAACAAGCCGCGCGGCCCCGCCCCACGCCCGTCACTCCACCGCCCTGCGGCCGCGCGCGCCAATCCGGGCCCGGGGCGCCGCAGAGCTCCACCCCCTCGGCGCGGACCCGAGCTGGGCGGCGGGCGGTCTGACGCGGCCGGGCGAAACACAAGCTCCAGGGCCGAGCTCCCCAGCAAGAGCTAAGTCTCAGGTCCGAAATGGGCTCGCAGGCCTGGAGCGGAGCGTGCACTGTGTCTGGAAGGTACAGCGCGAGCCCTCGGGCTTCAGGGAAAGGCAAATCTGCCTCCCCTCCCCGCCGCTGAGCCAAACAGCAAGCAAGCTCGAGACAGACCTGACCCTGACAGCACCAGAGCAATCAAGTTCTCTTTAAATTTTATATACTATTGAAATTTCCCTTCTTCCTTTCCGATAATGCCCAAACAACGCTAAATTGGCCGCAGAATGCAGGAACAATCACGGGGACGGGACCATGGCCTATTTTCAATGTGAAATTTATTTTTGGTAAGCTATGTAAAAACTATAAATATCACTCTCCTATACAGATAATAAGCCTTGGTAGCCTATCTCTGAATTGTCTTTTTTTTCAAGTATATTTGAAGGCTTTAAAATGTCTAATATTCCCTCAAAACTTCCCTGGGTTATAAAAGAGAGAATTTCTATCTCTGAAATCTGATGAGGAACTTGGGAAAATGTAGGTTATAAAGGAACATAAATAACTGACATTGCTGGATCCAGAACTCACATCTCTCAAGTCCTGTGTCAATACTAGTTCCTTACATAGCTCTATTAACTTTTTTTTTTAAAAAATCAATTCCTAAATTAGATCTCCTTTTGCATGTTTTCCCTTCTGTTTTAAAAAGGTTACATGATCAGGTTAAAAAACAAAAAAAGTTGGAACATTCTGACAGAAAGAAGCAAGGGGAATTCAAGCCAATAAACAGTGATAGACACAGAACCAGGACTCATAAATGAAAATAAGTTTCAGTCTTAGGAGTGAGGTTACAATGTCTCGGCAGACTAAGTTACTCTTTTAGTTCTTCAATTATCATATTTTAAAAGCGGTAGTTTAAAAAGGTTACTTTTTATTTATCTCCTCTGGATAAATAAGATAAATGTTGTATGTTCTCATACACTGCTTTTAAAAAATAGCTAAAGCACCTGAAGTATTTTTTTACTGATCAAGAGAAGCAATTTTGGGTTAATGTTAATATAGAAGAAAAGCCTCCAGAGGCTTCCAAGCTCTCTTCCATTGAGCACAGCCACAAGAAAAAAACAAAAACAAAGAAAACAAAAAAAACTTCCCAAAACAGTATAATCAGATGCCCACTTAGACTCAGCCATAAACAAATACAAAACGAAATGAAACAAACCCAGTAAATCATCCAATTTGGAGCAATATGATGCAATATGATGACCCTCCAGGATAAACTGGTTGTACATGAATAACTTGGAAATATAAATGCACTTGATGTATGGAATTGTGAGCTATAAAACCTAGTTAGATAATGAGGGAAGTACGTGAAAAATGATGACTCTGGTTCTAAAATTATTTCTGAAGGAATACATACTTTTAGTTGTCTAGTAGGGCATAATCTTTTTGTGTGGCATTAAAATTATGACATTTGCAAAATGGGGAATGCTTATCTTTCTATCTAATGAGAGGCAAAGGAAAAGCAGGCATTCACCTGACCCAAAAGTGGTCAAAATAATGGACGTTAAACCAGCAAACTGCATACCTATAATAGTGTCTGATACTTAGTGCTTGCTAAATATTTATTGAAGAAACATTTCAGATATATTGAAATCTGAAATTGTATAGAAAGCTTCAATTAGGATTCTTTTTCCCCCAGAAAGTTGCCACCTATTATTTTAATGTTGCCTTACACGAAAAGAAAAATGATTTTAACTTGTGTTCTAATTTAGTGATTTACTGAGAACCTTCAAGCCATTAAATGTCAAGATTCCTTTATGGTCTCTATAAAGACTGACCTAAATTCTTCAAAGAGTACTATTTTCTGCTCGCTTCCATAGAGCAGTACTGAGAATTAGTCACTCTGTTCTCCAACATAAAAAGTTTGCCTCCAAATCAATCTACAGTAACCAAGAGTTCCAACAAATGTCAGTTGACCAGCAGATATCATTATGTAGATTTCGCTTCTGAAAATATTTAGTTCCGAATCACTGAATAAAAAGTTTGTATTTTCCAAGGATTTCACAGGTAGTTAAATGCCCCGAAGGTGTTTCTCCTCTTAACCTCCAGTGCTGAGCACATATAGGCACACAATAAATATCTGCTGAAAACATGAACAGTGATCAGAAAGGACTATGCTTTTGATATTAATATTTATCACAGGTTATCAGTATAGACAAGCAGATATTTTACAAAGTTTGCTTTTAAACATTACATTTCAGCATTTTATTCCTTTTAAGAATCCTGACATTTAATCCAAGAAATAATAATCATTTTGAAATATTTCCTTTCTTCTTAAAATGTTTTGGTCAACTTACTCAACTATATCAAAATGAGTTAGAAAGGCTGGTAAGGGAATCTTGGCAAGGCAGGAGGGTGGTCTGAAGAACAATGGGAATGGAGAGAAGTGTAGGGATGAAGGTCGATTTTGTCTCTCCAACATGGTAATAAGTTCCTTGAGGGAGGTAATCATGCCTCAAACTCTTGTTTTTGAAATTTAGGAGATAAATCTCAAATTATCTGCTCTCCTGACCAAGCAGCTTCCCCTGATGCCATTCAGTCTTTAAAAAGTATAATCAATTAATGAAAAGGAATAGGTGTATTTTAGTAGAAAGAATAATCAAATTAAAAGGTATAATCATGCTTTTGTGGATCATATAGTAAACCTTGAAGTTTCTCCTTAACCAAAGGAATTGGATTGAAGTACTATAGATTTACACATCTCTTCACTAGAATCAGAATTATATTTAATACAGTAATTGGTTAGAAAACACAAAGCAATGTTTCAGCCATTAAATTCAAAGAACTACTTTAAGAAGGGGAGTGGGATGTGTTAGATTTATATGGTTTAAGCATTCTTGAAAAATCTCCTATTGTTGTTTAATATATTTCATTTAAAATGAATGCTGGTTTATAAGATTACTTCTGCTTACTAATTTTGTCAGAATTTTTCTCCTCTAGCCCCTATCTTCCTGTTTTTGTCTATATAGCTTGTCTGCTAAGCACTTTTTTCCTTTTGACATTATGTCCTGGGTACATTAAGATCCTTTTAGCAATGAAGTTTAAATTTATTTTGTTCTCTTATTTGCTCTCTACTTTTTTCACTTCTTCAATTTAATTTTTAGAATTGTATTACTTTAATGGAGCAAGAATGTTGACAAATCTTTGGTCTTTTCCTCTCATTTAGGGTTTCTTCTTTTAGAAATGCACAGTATTTTAACTCTCTATATGGGATTTAGAAATATGGGCCATCACCCATATTTGCAAATAAGCAATATTCCAAAAAGTGTCAGTAGTTTTAAATTAGAAAGTCACTTTTACCCCCAAAGAATCGGTGTGTTAAGTAGTGGTCAGGTTCTCCAGGCTGATAATAATAAGACCAGTGACTTATCAACTCCCATGTATCAAACACTTAACACTTCAAATGCAGGTATTTTTATTTTATACATTTGTGATACAGAAACTCAAAAAGTATTAGTAACTTGACTAAGGTTATAAAACCAGTAAAATACAGTCTAGGATTAGAATCCAGGTCTGCCTGAATCCAAAAGAGTAATCACTATATAAGGCTGCTTTGTTTAATGAATATACATTTAAAATTTTGACAACTGTGTATTAACCCTAAGTTCTTGATTCTGGGGGCAAGAAAAGAAGGCAGAAGAAAGGAAAATTTATCTCCCTTGCTTGTACTCAAGGTGAGATCTGGTTAAAAAAAAAAAAAAAGAAAGAAATCATGGAATGGGTGATCTTGGTCTTTGAGAGCTTCTCTTTTCCATTTCTCTAGCCCTGTCACTTCTCTCAGTGTCTCTTTTCAGGCCTTTGGTGACCTCATGCTACCCAAAGCTCCTTCACTACATATCTTACCTGGGTTTATCCAACCTCCTAAATGTTCCTCACATTACCCCATTCCTCTTAGAAAAGGTGGTTTATTTTAGGAAGAAAGCAGGCTTCTCAAACTAATTCACACTATTTATTGTGGCTGATCTCACTTATTTACTTAGTCTGTGTCAATAGAATGTAAGCTCCTTAAAATCAGAATGTTTATCTTTTTTGTTCACTGCCATATTTTCAATGCCCTAGTATTCAGCACACAGCAAACCCTCAAAAAGCACGTGTCGAGTGAATGAATTCCAAAGAAATATTTCCATTAGAAAAAGCTTAATTCAATTAAAAGCTTAATAATAAATTTCAAATTCAATATTCAGGGTTTTAAAGATTTGGACAGTCTAGACAAACATTTTTGGAGGCTTGGGGACCACTATATAGGCAGGTAGGCGATGCTTGGGAATCAGCTTGCCCTTGGATTCAGCTCTGCTAAGCAACTTATTTTTCAGAGTCTCTCCATTTATTCTCCTTGGGAACCCACAGATAGTCCCAAGCTTCTTTGATTTTTCTGTGTCTGTTCTCTTAAACTACCAGGACAGCAGCTATATAGGTCCTGGCAGCAGCGTGTATGGATGACTTGTTAAGTCGGGCAAGTACATACAAGTCAAACACGAACTGTGTCTGACAGGACACCATTGTTTGACAAGGTTCATGGAACATTTTGTAACCAAATTTCGCTTTCAATATCCTCAGGTCTATCTAAGGTGAAATGATAGGAAAGAAATTATCTGATGAAGTATGAAAATTAAATGGGAGCATTCAGAAATATTATAACTTTTAGAGGATAATTACTTTTCAGCATCATTGTTGAACTAAATAAGAAGGAATGTGCTTACTTTGGAATACTGTGAAGTTCAGGAAAAGGTGAGTCTGGCGGGAAGTGAACAGTTAGGACTTTATGCTGTAAGTTTGTAAGAAATACTGAAGGACTTAAAGGAGGAAAATAAGGAAATACTCATACAAACTTAAAAAAAAGGTAACTGAAGATACTAAATACATACAAGTAGAAATATTTCTCAGACTATGTAAATGTTCTATATTGTATCATTTGTTTATTTGTTTATTTTTGAGATAGAGTCTTGCTCTGTTGCCTGGGCTAGAGTGCGGTGGCATCATCATGGCTCACAGCAACCTCAAACTCCTGGGCTGCAGCAATCCTCCTGCCTCAGCCTCCAGTAGAGCTGGGAGTACAGGCACAAGCCACCATACCCAGCTAATTTTTCTATTTTTCAGTAGAGAAGGGGTCTCATTCTTGCTCAGGCTAGTCTCAAACTCCTGGCCTCAAGCAATCCTCCTGCCTCAGCCTCCTAGAGTTGTAGGATTACAAGTATGAGCTACTGTGCCTAGCCTATGTTGTATAATTTTTAAAACAGTTTTTGAGGGAGTGGATTTCATTTGTACCTAAAAAATGCAAACATATGTGAAAATATTTTTAAAATTCTCATAGTGCTTCTATTTGTGGGCACAAGCCAAGAACTGGTTTAGTGTTTATAACCTATAATTTTAAATACAACGAATTAGCCAGGTTTAATATTAAAAAAAATCTTTTCAAAATAGATTAAAACCAAACCTAACATGTTTAGCTTATCCTCTGCCCACAGACATGATGGAATTGAACTAATCTCATTTTACCAAGGGATTTCATTCATGGTTAAAATCTTTGGGCTAAATGTATATTAATGAGTCATTAGCTTAATCATGACTGAATTTTAAATGCTTAATTTATGCTAAAGATAATTTTGTTTCAAAGAAAAATGAAATAATGGCAATATTCTAAAAGTTTTAAATTAAGTTATCTTTTGTTTATAATAGCTATCTTGCCCTCCCTATCCATGCCCTCCACCCCACGATTATTAGTACCAAGTGGTGAATAGAATTCTGCAATGTGTGCTTTTCTTGCACATCAAAGAACCCCCACTCAGTTCCTTTGTGATAATCTTTAGTTGTAGGTCCTCTAATCCTTTAAATCACCTTCTTTCTTTGTCTCCTACAGAGGTCTCTTGTTTTCCAAGAGGGTATTAAGTTGTAGATCCTTAACCTGAGCACAAAGTACAAGGCCACATCTGGAGACTACTTGCCTGTTATTATGTATCTTAAAAATAAAATGCTGTTCACTAAACTTTTCCATCTGTTCTGCCCTCCAAAATACTCACTGCACCTCTGTGGGCCATGGATACATTTAGGCACTGTAATTCAACAAATAAAAATGTTTATCAATACTAGCTTTCTGTTTAGCTCAAATATGCTCTCAAAAAAAAAAAAAAAGATAATACCACTTTAAAAGTTATGCTTTTTACATGAACTCAAATTTGAACAGAATTGAAGATCATTTCATTTGTAGTAATAGAAAATCTGATTTTCCTAATTATTGTGTTCTTATTTTTTGGCAAATAATTAAAAAAACACTAAAATAGAATTTTATTCAGATGGTATAAGTTAGATAAGGTAATATTCTTTCTTTATATTTTATAACTCTAGTTTTAAAAATATATTTTGGCATATAGGTTTATGTATGGATGCCAATGTTGTTACCTTACCAATTAACAGAAATCTTGACATTTGTAACCATGTAGCATTCAATCATTCATTGTTTATAAATATTTACTGAATGCCAGTTATATATATGTAATTTCTTAAGTCCTATGAACAAGCAGAAATGTCTTAATTTGAAATTGTGATTTAGTGTCTGATTTAGACTTAACCTTTCACATAAGTCATACATATTGGCAGATAGCTTGAGACTCCGTTAGGGAGCATCAAATGGGAAGTCACCTAGTTTATTACCCAACTCTCCAAAAAAGAAGAAAAAAAGAAAAGAAAAAAGAAAACACAAACCAGCTTGAAAATCTCTTTTTTTTTTTTTTTTTTTTTGAGACAGACTCTCGCTTGGTTGCCCTGGGTAGAGTGTACTGGTGTCATCATAGCTCACTGCAACCTCAAGCTCCTGGGCTCAAGCAATCCTCCCGCCTCAGCATCCTAGAGTTCTAGGATAACAGGTGTGAACCACCTTGCCTGGCCCTGAACATGTCTTAACTAACCTCTCTCCCCTCTAGTTGTAGTATCCCAAAATTTAAAATGAAGGGCAGTTGAACTTTCCTGATGTCTCAAACTTTATTTCATCCCTGATGTTCTACTCTTTTAATATAATTCCTGATTTTATCAAGAATTATATGCTTTAAGCTAACTAGAACCTGGCCTCCTCCTGCTTTAGGTTTCTTTGTACATTATCAGTGGTTTTGAAATTATATTTCTTATAATAGATTCTTTATAAGTACTTTAGAGATATTATAAAATATAGATTTGAACTTTTGTGTTTCAAAGTAACCTACAAATAGACATCAACATTAAATTCATTGGAGAATGCCAAGACAATAATTTGTTACCACTAATAAATCAGTTACTAGACTAAATAAAGCTTCTCCCACCCATCTCTGTGTGCACATGTTTGAATATTCTTGTAAATGTGTCAGTGATTAGAAAGGGTATTGTGTTCTAGTCTTTAAAAAATTCATGCCTGTCTACATCTGCTCAAGTAAAACTATATAGTAAGTGGACTGCTACAGTAGGTGGATGTTTTGCTTTAAAAACACCAGGTGTGGCTCAGGTACATTTGCTTGGTACATGCTCCTGAAAGGGTAAAACAGTCACTTTTGTAATGTCAGAGGAATGGACTGCACGTCCCATCATGGTTCTTTTAGTTTTAGTGCATATTGTACATTTTGGTGCTTTATGTTTTAACTTTTACATTTATGGTAAAGAATTCAAGTGGTGGTTTGAAATCAGTAATTCTTTTGACTTTTTTGTTCAAGTTTCTGGATCAGTTTAACTGCAGAGTATCCTCAGAATGTAAGGTGAGCTATTTAAAGTTTTCATTCAAAACCACTTATCTGTGAGAATCCAGATTTTCTTGATATTATGCATACTAGAAAATATGGAAATAATATTGCAACTATTAATATCATCCATAACCCCATAATTTCAAGTTTGCTTAAAACATAAAATAGTCCCAGTATTCTCACTAATTGACTTGATAATGAATTTACTTATTTTAATATCATCCATAACCCCATAATTTCAAGTTTGCTTAAAACATAAAATAGTCCCAGTATTCTCACTAATTGACTTGAAAATGAATTTACTTATTTTAATTCATATAGGGAACACAGAGCCAATAATACTTTTTAAGGATGTTTGTCTTTGGGTTTTTGGAAGAATAGGAGTAGCCCCTTTTTCCTTAAAAGAGTCAAGAAGTTTTCTTTTTTTTTTATGTGCTCACAGAAATAGAGAGGAAAGATGAGTAAA
>NW_012149174.1:4911085-4935555 GCF_000956105.1 Propithecus coquereli
TATTAGAATTCTGCTAATATTGATTAATGACCATGCTGATGAAAAAAATTAAAACATCTGAAATATCACTGTTTTATATATATACACCACCTCTCATGATCTATACCCTAGAACTCACGTGTGGTCTGGAGGATCCAAGCTAGTCTGTAGCTCTCTACATTACCCACCCAAGGCTTGGGTCAGGCTTTAAGGTTCAGGAACGCTCCAAGGATTTCTACTGGCTCCAGCAAAGTGCTGGGGGGATCTAGTTCAAAGTCTCATTCCCATCAATGCCAAATAGAGCCTTAAAGAGAAAAGGCTCTTGAAATCACAGTGGTTCATGATGGTCTACTGAATTACAAACCAAACTCACCTTCACAGTAGTACTTTAATTTAGCCTGTTCTGGATCTGGTATATAACTGAAAGGATTATCAATCCTTCTAGTCCTTCTCAAGAAAACACAAATAAAGTCAATTTTATCCTTCAGTGACACACATGCCAGTATGATCAATAATGGCCTTTGTCCTAAATCACAAAAATTTAACTTAATGAATAACTATTTTTATATTACATTTCAATTAAAAAAATTAAGTGAAATACTTTGGATTTGTTCTTATTAACAAAGATATTATTGATATCTGGATAATCCTTAGTGTTTATAATAGGCAGGTTTTAAAATAATGTATTTGCTGTCTATAATTAGAACTTGCTTTATGTCAATAAATTCAAGTTTCAAGTATTCAATCAGATTATAAAAATTAAACCACAGTATTTTGTTGCACACTAAATTTACAAATAAGTGGGTTTTATAAAATCTAAACTTCAAAAGATGCCAGAAAAAAGTATATGGATCACGGGAAAAAGCAAAGCAGAGTCAAAAGCAGCAGGATGCAGTTCAAATAGGTCACACTCAACTTTTAACTTTCCCAAAGAAAAAAAAAAAGCTTAGCAACAGCTTTTAGCCAATCACAAAGCAGAAAAATAAGTAAGGACTCAACTGTTCCAGATACCAATGAGGTACAACCTTCTTTTTTTTTTTTTTTTTTGCTTATATAGTGTCAGAACAGAACACAACAAATTATAAAACAGGATATACTGTCCTAGGTTAAAAGTAACCAATAAAGATAAAATCTCTTCGTCAACCCTTGACAAAATATATCAGATTTAATAATGTAGTAATAATTTGTTTCATCCTTATTATGCCAAATATTGTATACATTAAAGTTACCTTTAAAATATTAGTGTATTTTTAATAAAAATATAGAATTTTGTGGGAAATTTTATTTCTTACTGTGAATAGAAGATAAGGGTAGGAATATCTATAAGAAAATTCTTCTCTTTTTAAATTCCCTAACCCTCAATTTCAAAAATCCACAGGGAGCAAACCCCAACAATGAAATGCTACAGTTCAAATTCAAAAATATAAAATATGAGTAAAGACGACCATATATAAATACAACTTTCAAAACAGGAGCAAGCAAACTGAACATATTGTACAGTGCAATTCAATACAAAATTTCCTCCTATTTCTATTACTCAATACATATCTTTCTTTGACAGAGGAAGGTTTTCTGAGGATTTAGAAGGGATTTTTCAAAGAGTTACAGAGTTCCTTACTGTTATGTCTAGTGCAGACCTCAGTATTTGCTCAAATTGACAGAGTATCACTTACGATACAGACATGAAAACACTGTGAAGTAATAGTTAACAAATTTTGTTGATTTTGCTTTGGCTTGCCAAATTTATAAAGCATTCTAAAGCAGTTTCCAATATTTTCTGTGAAAATCTTCAAGAATCACATTTTCTCTTCCAGTATTATTTAAATCGTTTGCTGGTTTTAGTTTCCTAAAAAATAATTTTTTAAGTAGATCAGCTTGCCTTGTTGTTACCATGCATTATCTCCTAAACCTGCCACGCATTTTAAGACATAGGAGGTTTGTTAATAATACTGTAAGATGCTGTAAAAAATGAATATATTTTCCTTCAATACTTCATTTTATTCTATATACGCCTATAGAGTAGGGGAAAATTAAATAGTGTTTGGAGACTAGCTATAGGTTTTATTTGTCAGTGATATCCTTGTTTCATCCTTCTCCACTATCCTTGGTTGTCACAGATAACCAGGATATGTTAAATCAAGAAAAAAGGCAGTTTAAATACCTTTGGGAAAGAAACACTCTGTATCAATCTAATGTTTTCTTTAGGCTCTTAAGCTTTAATAATTTAGAACAGTATGATTCCATGTATTACTAAAAGCTTCTTCAATACACATATCTATATACTAAGGATTGGTTAAATTTATAAACTGTATGTATGGATATTTATTCAACATTCATTCAACCAATGTTAATTAAGCATCTAGTATGTGCCAGGCATTTTTTTTTTCTTCCCAGTCTGTTTTTTTAAAGAATAATATCTATACTTTCTTTTCCTCTATCTTTTTTAGTCTCCTATAGTTATCTACCCACTTGAAGTCTTTTTGCTCCTAAAGGGGCACCTGTGCTGAGGAATGCCTTTGCAACAAAGGCAAGCAGGTACAAAGGGCTTGGAGAAGAGGATTTCATGTTATGCTGAAAAGCTAAGTTAAGTAAATGAGTACCAATTGATGGAGAGCTTTAAAATCAGTAACTCAGATTTTTAGTCTGAGGTTTGATTCCAGAAGTAGGTAGACACTATACTTTATGGTTTCATATTTGATGATATTAATAGAATAGCTAAAACATATTATGGTTAGTATGTTTCGGGCACTGTTTAAGCATTTTATATTTTACAACCCTTTAGGAAGATGCTATCTTCATTTTATAATTGGGAAATTGAGATAAAGAGGTTAAGTACTTAACCCAAGACCACACAGCCAGCAAGGGGCCTGAGTAAAGGTTATAACTTAAGCATCTCTGACTACTCCCAAGGCACATTCTTTCTACTATACTGTGATGTTGTCTGATAATGTTTTAGTATCCTTTCTCACTGTTAGTATTCTAGTGATTGTGTGTCCATCAGGAAAGAGGCCAAGGGACCATAAACTCTTATTATCCCTTCCTATCTTCCCCTGCACTATTTTCCCTGCAATCTCTTCTGTATGACTGCTCACCCCACCTTCTGTGACCACCCAAACCATTAAAATGCCTTCCCTCTCCCGGAAATCTGGACTGGTTCCCCACTGAGCCTATTACCAAAACAAACATGCTCCATAACATCTCTCAACATCTCTTTCTCCCTGGCTATTGCGCTCTTCATACATGTTAATCCTATCCCAATTTCCTTTATTCCATTTACCTACTTGTAGTTCCCCTCTGAACCCTTAGACATTTCTCTGTGACACCTGAAAACATTCCTCTCTCAATGTTTCAGTAAGGATACATTATCATAACTTTATTCAAAGATCTTCTAAAATTTCACCTTCTGCATAAAAGTTTGTAAATTTTGTCATGCTGAGTGAGGAAAATCTTCTACCACTTGACAGGTTACTTGCTAATACTGTCTCTGAACCTCCAAAATACCACCCACTATATTTTGGATGCAATTATAAATAATATTTGTGGATGTGCCCATGTTGTGTTCATTTTTAAGGTACAACCACAGAGTATATGTCTTTTTTGGTCTATATTGAAAGTACATTCTGTTTCAGATGGAAGGATTTGGGGGAAGTATATTTGTGGACATATGTTTATCTTGCTTTGGAATTTTAACTACCAGCATAGCACACACAAATAGATACTTAAAATACATTTTTATTATATTACAGGCATTGTACACAAAGAGAAAGCAGTAAGTTTGAATCCAACAAAAAATGAGTAAAATTATCTTTTAGCCTAAACAAAATATATATTTTATGTAAAGGGGAAAATGAAAACATAAATGAAGACTTAAATTGGCAAATAATCATAACTTAAATCACCTTCGTAGATTTAAAACTTAAGAAAATATTGTAGATTTTTCTAGTGGTTAAATATATTATTGCCTCCTCAAAAAATGAAATACAGAATTTAGAGTGTTCTTTTGGTGGAATTAAATCCAATGATCTCTCTCTCTCTCTCTCTCTCTCTCACACACACACACACACACACACACACACACACACACACCCATTTTAATGTTTTCCGACACAGTTGAAAATTAGCAATTTTAGCCAAAGTACCCGTTAACTATTGATATAGCAACATCTCATTATATCTGAATTGACTTTTTTTTGACAATCTCATGAACTGAATCTAGAACATGTAAAACAAAAGATAAAAAATAGATGCCAAAGCATATGTATGGTACTCAGAGGAAAACCTCTCTTAGAGATTAATTTACTTTTATGTGGCACACTATTATAATAATGTTAGTTATCCTAAGTCCACAGTAATTTATAAGGGAGTAGAGACTACTGTCAAACTGATAGAAAAAAGAAAAGAAGAGTCAAACATTTAATCACAAGGGAAGAATCAGAAAATTTCTAAAAAGCAGAGAAACAAGAATTTGAACAGCATAGTAGCAGGAAGACATTTTCTGTACAGGTAAATGGTCCTCCAAACCTTAAGGAGACCTGGCAGCACCACTCTCTCACAGATTAGGTTAAAAACTGATCTCCATAATAGTGATTCTTATTCATGTTGGATAAACACCTAAAAATATTTCTATAGATGCTCCTCAACTTAAGATGGGATTATGTCCTGATAAGCTCATCATAAATTTAAAATATCATAAGTCAAAAATGCACTGAATACATCTAACCTACTGAATATGATGGCTTAGCCTAGCCTACCTTAAATGTGCTCAGAACACTTACATTAGCCTACAGTTGGGCAAAATCATCTGGCAACATAGTACACTGTAGAGTACGGGCTGTCTACCCTCGTGATTACGTGGCTGACTGGGAGCTGCGGCTTGTTGCCACTGCGCAGCATTGCGAGAGGATGTGGTACTGTTATCCACTGAGCTTTCTACTGAATGTTTATAGGTTTCACACCATTGTAAAGTTGAAAGATCGTAAGCCAAATCATCTAAGTTGGGGACCGTTTGTGTAAGAAATATAATTTAAAATAGCCTAACAGACAAAGTGATCCTCAGAAGCCACAAATAACCAAGAGAGAAATCCAGGGAGACAGTGAGCACTGAGGCTGGCAGCTGTGGATCCCCAGCAGGCTAGAGCAGCAGCACAGGGAACAGAAGACAAAGTCCAGGACTTGGGAAACTGAGCAGTGGAGGAGACACCCTGACTTCAAGCCAAACCCCACAGGGCTAAACTCTTAATGAAAGTGTGAACTAGAAAAAACACCCCAACTACAAAAATTGACCAAAAGATTTGCCTGTTTCAACTTTTATTCTTGGTGGAGTGGTACAATCTCCCCTGAATATTCATAAACACAAGGTGGCTCACACATGAGAAGTCAGGGGCTGAAATCCATATTACCTTACCTGGTCTTAAAACAAAAACAAGGCAAAGATTTAGTTTAAAGTGGGTTGGTTAGGAGCCCCAGGCTCCAGTCAGTGAAGGAGAAAAAATTCCAATGAGTATAAGCTTATAATATAAAAGGTACTATGAGAAAAGTTTCCATTAGTGAGGGTCAGAAGAAACAATAACCTCAGACCTGCAAAGACTTCAGATGTTAGAAGTATTAGATACACAATACCATTTCAATATGTTTTTAAAAATTTTAAAGAGAATGGAAAGTGTGGGTGAGGAACATGAAACTGTCAAAAAATAACCAAACAGATTTGAAAATGAATCAAATAGTTTTTATGACTACTGAAACTTAAAATTCAATGGATAAGCAGCTATTGAGCATAGCTGAGGAGAAAATTATTAGTAAACTAGGAAGTAAACCTCAATAAATAATCTAGAATGTAGCACAAACAGCAAAGAGATGGAAAATATGAATGAGAAAATATAATAAAAGACATGGATGATGAAATAGAAGGTCTAATATACATCTAATTGGAAGAAGAAAACAGGACAGAGGCAATATTCTAAAAGATGATGATTGAGAATTTTCCAGAACTGATTGAAGACACCAATCGTCATTTTTTTTTCTTTCAGGAATCACAATGAATCTCATGCAGAATAATTTTAAAAGATTCATATCTTGACATATAGTAAAACTGAAAAATTTCAAAAAACAAAGGGATATCTTAAAGTCCACGATAGAGAAACGACAGAGTACCTACAAATGAAAACTAAACTGAAAGCCTAATTTTCAAGAATGGAAGCCAGAAGATCGTGGAATAGTATCTTCAAAATACTGAGAGAAAAATGATCATTCTGCAATTATATAACATATGAAACTATGTTTCAAGAAAGTGAATGAAAGAAACACATTTTAGCTGGGTGTAGTGGCTCACGCCTGTAATCCCAGCACTTTGGGGGGCCAAGGTGGAAGGATTGCTTGAGGCCAGGAGTTCAAGACCAGCCTGAGCAACATAGCAAGACATTGTCTCTACCAAAAATAGAAAACTAAGCCAGGTGTGGTGGTGCATGCCTGTAGTCCCAGCTACTTGGGAGGCTGAGGCAGGAGGATCCCTTGAGCCCAGGAGTTGGAAGTTGCAGTGTGTGAGCTATGATGCCACCACTGCACTCCAGCCTGCTGGGCAACAGAGTGAGACCCTGTCTCAAAAAATAAAAAAAGACCACCACATCTTAAGAGATAAAAACTAAGAGTCTGCCACCAACGGATCCTCACTGAAGAAGCTTCAGCTTAGTTCAGGAAGAAGCAAAATGATCCCAGAAGGAAAAATACTAAAGTACAGTCAACAAAGAAAAAGTTCTTTTTTTTTCGGTCTCAAACTCCTGGCCTCAGTGATCTTCCGCCTCGGCCTCCCAGAGTGCTGGGATTACAGGTTACAGGTGTAAGCCAACATGCTTGGCCAGAAAAGGTTCTTCATACTTAAGATTTTCATTTTATGGGTAAAATTCTCACCTACCCAGAATAATACATTTCCTAAGGATTCTCAATAGCTTTGTGTGAACATATGATTTCATTTCTCTTGGCTTAGAGTGGAATGGCCAGATCATAAAACAGGTGTAGGTTTAACTTTTTAAGTAAATGCCAAACTATTTTCCAAAGTGGTTGTACCATTTTACATTCTCACCAACAATGTATGAGACATCTTCACCAACACTTAGCATTGTCAATTTAATTTTTTTTTAGTTAATCTATACAGTGTAGTGGCTCTCAACTAGGGATGATTCCCCCCAACCACCTGGGACATTTTACAATGTCTGCATATATTTTTGATTTTCACAACTGGTGAGGAGAGGTTGCTAGTGGTATATAGTAGGTAGAGGCCAGAGATGCTGATGAACATCCTACAATGGACAAGACAGCTCCCCACAGTAAAGAATTATCAGCCCAAAATGTCAAGTGCTGATGTCGAGAAATTCTGGTGTAGTAATATCTCATTGTGGTTGTAAATTTGCATTTCCTTGATAACTTTTGATACTGAACGTCTTTAAATATGCTTATTGGTCATTTATATTTCTTCTTTTGTGAAGTATCAGTTCAAATTTTTTTTTTTTTGTCCATTTTTTAAATTGGGTTGGCTGTCTTGTAATTGAGTTGTTAGTGTTCTTTGTATATTCTGAATGCAAGTACTTTGATATATGTGTTGTAAATATTTTCTTCCAGACTGTGGCTTGTCTTTTCATTGTCCTAATGGCAGCTTTTGAAGGTCATAAACTTTTAATTTTGATACAGTCTAATTTATCAATTTTTCTTTAATGTCTCATGCTTGTGTTTTATCTATGAAACCTTTGCCTTCCCCAAGGTTGCAAAGACTTTTTTCTTGTTTTCTTCTAGAAGTTTTATAGCTTTAGGTTTTAATTTAATAGATCATATAAATTTTATTACATTTGAAAACCAAACCGCTAAAGTGTTTCTCTCCAGGGAATGGGATTATGGGGGATAACATTCACTTTTTAAAATATATCTATTATATCTGACTATCTCCCTGCCATAATTGTTATAAATGATATAGTACAGATAATTTAGAGGAGTGGGAAAAGAATGGGAGGGGAAAATATATCTCTAACAGGGCTAATTTTATTTTTGGGCTACTTTTATTTATTGTTGTTGTTCTTCTTCTAGGGAACAAATCTGACCTTAAAGTCTTCTGGTATAATTACATGTATGCATGTTAAATCAAGTACTGTCCGATTATTTTCTATTAACTCCATGTAGCAAAAAAGTAAAGTAGTCTTTCTTTGAGAGACTAGAGCAGGCAAATACTAAGGTTAAACAACACAGTTTGACTTCTAGTATCCTTGGATCATAAAAAAGCATCTCTTAAAAGCAGTATTAGCCCTGCGAACACGGGAACATGGCTTTGCACGCGGCGTGGAGTATGTGGGCCATAGCCTGCAGCCTGTATGTGGCCTTGGCACCCACCGTGCCCTACCCACAGTGGCCCTGGAGACTGTGCTGTACAGGGGACCCACTTTGCTCTCAGTGCCTAAATTTTCAGAGAAACATGAATGCATAACAACAGAAAATGGTATTGGAGTAGTGGGAATCGGCAACTTTGCACAGGAAGCTTTGGGAGGTATCGTTTACTGTAGCCTGCCTGAAGTTGGGGCAAAATTAAACACGATGAGTTTGGTGCTTTGGAAAGTGTGAAAGCTGCTAGTGAACTCTATTCTCCCTTATCAGAAGTACCTGAAATTAATGAAGCTCTTGCAGAAAATCCAGGTCTTGTCAACAAATCTTGTTATGATGATGGCTGGCTGATGAAGATGACACTGAGTAACCCTTCAGAACTATATGAACTAATGAGTGAGGAAGCATATGAGAAATATGTAAAATCTATTGAAGAGTGAAAAATGGAACCCCTGAATAAACAAGTATGAAATAACTTCTTAACAATATTAATTGATGCCCCATGGAAAACTGGGCAGCACATACTACAGAGGCAAAGAGAATCCACTACTTAAAACTGAACCCCCCTTCCCACCCCCCATCTCAGAGCCTAGCCTGGGCCATGGAAGCAGTGTATTGGACAAAGAGACCCTTTAAAAAAGCTTCCTACTATTTGACTATTGGTATCACAAAACAACAACTAAAACTTTCCAATAAATCTGCAGCTGAAGAAATGAAAAAATGGTACTGGAATTGCACAATGTTACATATAGTGACATGAGAGAAGGTATCTTTGAACTGGGTTTGAAGATTACCTTTAAAAATGTATATTAACTGTCATAAATTTAAAGTCTAAATTGTTCACTTGATAATAGTCTAAAATTCATACAGTTTAATGTCTACTCTGAGAGAGAGATTTAGAGTATGAAGATGATTTCGGGATACTTTTCTACCCTCTCTGCTTAAAAAAGATTATTTACTCTGGAAGATTTGCAATAATGTAAGCAGTAAATGAGAGACTAAAGGAGGAAGAATGGTCCTAAATTTTACAAGGAATTTCAAAGACCTACAATTTTTAAGCATTCTAAATAGAGCTCCATGTCCTTGAAAGACTTTTTCTAGCCACCGATGACTAAGGACACCATTAGGAACAATGGAAACCACAGTTTAAAACACAATAATTGAACCGAAAAGTTGCCCTCCAGACTAAATGCACTTGATTCATGGCAATTGTACTATTCAGAACAATTCTCATGAGAAGCAGGAATGATTTTTCTTTATTAAATCTTTTTCTTGAATGTGAATTATTGCTTAAGATGCTGTGAATACTGAATTTAAAATGTCTCCTTCCTTCCACTTCCCCTCCCCCATCCACTTCTTTCACCCAATAACAGGCAGATTTGTCTACTCCCTGTGTTTTTCTTAGTGAGGAAGGAAACATTCAAGTTATTTTCCTGCATAAATTTGTACCCAATTAAAGTCTATTTTGCTGAGCTTCTTCAACCCTTCAGAACTCCTCAGTAAGGTTCTTAAGATATTAAGAACCTTAAGATATTAACCCTTAAAATGTTAGGTATCCCCTCACCCACTACAAGTGGCAGGTAAAAATAAAATGGCCTCTTAGCTTGGCCATAGCTTTTCCAGACACTTGAGTCTTAGAGGCATGTGTCTGTTTCCTCTGATTCTCCACTCTCTGGTCCTACATTAGCATGAGTAAGATCCCTAGCTCTGGAACCCTCAGAATCTGAACTTGAGCACCTCACAAGACAGCTATTGCTAGGACCCCTTGATCTGAGAATCTGGTCTAAGGAGAGATATCACAATCAAGAATGTGAAGAATGGGTTCTGGAGAAGCAAGAATATCAGAAAAATGTCTTGGGACTATGAATGCCCACAAAGGCATGATCAATGTTCTCTGTTCAGAGCATTTGCATAAAGCTATAGGTTACTATTAATAGTAATAAGTCTCTTCTTATGCATGCAGAGTATACCAGGGAGAAAAGACAATGGGAGATTTCTCCAGTGTATCAATAGACAAGTCACGTTTTTCATCTCTCAAAATATTCTATTCTCTGCTGCCTAAAATTATTTCATCCATAAGTTTCAGGATGGGGTGGAAATAAATGAAACAGAGGAAAAATAAAAATAACCAGGACCTGAGTTAGAGAGGAATATGTCACAAAGGAAAAAATATGTCTGGAATTTAAGATCCTAAGGTCTTGGAAAGAACCATAAAATCTACATTACTTAATGAATATGGCTCTATGTAAGAACTATACAATAAAATGTAAAATGTATACAGAGTTTTATGGTCCACAAATTAACTTCGCATAGAGTGAATTGTATAATTTCTCACAACAACCTTGTGAGACAGATCTCATTATTCTTGTATTACCCAAGAAAAGACTTGTCATGCAACTGGTAAGTGTCAGTGCTACAAGTCCAATGCAGGTCTGTTCTGACTTCAGGTCCAGTGCCCTTTCCTTTCTACTGCTTAACAGTTTAAAATGCAGCTTCAGAGCCCCCTCTTAGGGAGCTTACAATCCAGTTGATCATAAAAGATTCAGAAACAATTACAAAACAACACTAGGTAATGTGTAATTCTGGGTTAAATTATATGCCACAAACTACAAATTGCAGGAGTACAGAGTAAGTAAAGACTTAAAAGATAGGTAGAGAAGAATGGCACAGAGGAGAGAAAAAGCTGAACAAACAAACTCAAGAAACAGTAAGGAGATTGCCTTGGCTCTGGCGGGGATGTGAGTTAGTAAGCAGTGGGAAATAGGGTCAGTTTTAGGGAGCCTAGAAAGCCAGAGAAAGATATTAGATACTGCAGGGAGCAATAAGGAACCCTAAAAGATTTCTCTGCAGTGGTATAAAGTGGCGAAAGCAATGACTGTGCCATAGGAGCTCAGGGCAAAGGGAATCTGTGCAAATCAATCAATCCCTTCCTCTCCAGCCTCACAATGCCACCAAACTTCACAGGCCACCCCCCAGAATCATTCCTGGACTTGTGCACATGCTCTTCCCTCTGACTACTAGTCTTTCCCCTCTAATCTTTTCCCACTCCTCATCTTCAGCCTGAAGTTAGAAGTCACTGCCTTCGAGAACCCTTCCCTGACCCCTCCTGATCTGGGTTAGATAGCCTCCTTTGTAAATTCCCGTCCCCCCACCCCCGCCACCGTTATAGCACTTATCTCTGAGCATTATCATTTTCAGTGGGCTAGCCAGTCTCCCTTCTTAGACTGAAAACTCCAAGGGTAGGAAATGGCCCATCTTTTCTAACACTTAATCCCTTGGTACTTAATGAGTGAATCAGAGGAAGTAAGGAAGGGTATATGATCAGGAAACAGACTTAGGGGTTAACTTTCCCTAAGATTTCAGGTTGAGTATCCCTTATCTCAAATTTTGGATTTTTCCAGGTTTTGGAATATTTGCATATACATAATGATATCTTGGGTATGGAACCCAAGTTCAAACATGAAATTCATTTATGTTTCATACATACTTTATACCATAGCCTGAAGGTAATTTCCTACAATATTGTTAATAATTTTGTACATGAAACAAAGTTTGTGTTAAGTACTGGTATGGAATTTTCCACCTGTGGCATCATGTCAGAGCTCAAAGTTTCAGATTTTGGAGCATTTTGGATTAGGGATGCTCAATCTGTACATGAACAGGTAAGAAGACAGATGCATATACAGGCATACTAAAATATGGAGGAATATAAATTGGAAGATGGCCTCTGTCTCAGTGCAGGAGATATTCTAAGCCGTGTGTGTGTGTGTGTGTGTGTGTGTGTGTGTGTGTGTGTGTGTGTACTCAAGCTCCTTAATTTAGGGGAAGGCTGGATCAGGGTCAGGGTTAAGGCAGGAGAAGACATGCCTTTTATAACCATTGCTTGATGACAATAGGTTGTAGTTGTTTTTTTGTTTTGTCTTGTTTTTGTTTTAAGACAGGGGTCTTGCTCTTCTGCCTGGGCTAGAGTGCAGAGGCATGCTTATAGCTCACTGCAACCTCAAACTCTTGGGCTCAAGTGATCCTCTTGCCTCAGCCTCCCGAGTAGGTTGGACTACAGGTATGTGCCACCATGCCTGGCTAATTTTTCAAAAAAAAATTTTGTAGAGACAAGGTCTTTGTATGTTGCCCAGGTTGGTCCTGAACTCCTGGCCCCAAGCGATCCTCCACGTTGGCCTCCCAAAGTGCTAGGATTACAGGTGTGAGCCACTGCACCCAGCCTAGTCTATAGATTTTTAAAAACCACATTTTGGCTAAAAGGGAGCAAAGAATTCAACAACTGTCATTCAGTAACTATCTACAGAGAGCCCAGTGCTTTGCAAGAACCCACACAAGGTATTTAAGAGTATACAAAGATGAATCACAATCCTAGCCCTAAGGAGCCTTATCATCCAATAAAGAACCATATAAGGGAGAATTATGTTAAAGGTACAGAGAGTGCTGGATTCACAAGAGGGGGAAAAATCAAGGGATCATAAAAAATGTTTCAAGCAAGGAAATGAATTGATTGAGCTGTGATTTTAGAGAAACCTCTAGGATGGTCTGTGTGGTAGGGAGAAGCTAAAGACAGGTAGACTTTACATTAAAGACACTGCAATGGTCTAGTTAAGACACTGTGGTATAAACCAGTGATGCTAGTGGAAATGGAATGAAGGGGACATATTCAGGATATTTAAGAAGGCAGACTCTTAAAAATTGGTTATTAAATTAGAAGAAGAAATTTTATTTCCCAAGAAGCCATTTGCTTCTTTCTACTTTGTACCCAAATAAATATAAGGCAAAGGTGGTATTGTCAAAGATAGTTCTGATGAATAGGATGAGAAGGTTATCTTTATTTATAACTGTTCACTTGTGGACACAATACCTCTAACTGTTTTTATCCCGTAATGTCCCTCTGAAGTTATCTTCAGAGCTTAAGGCAACACAATTAAGTGGAAAGAATCAGAACTTGAAAGGAGAAGATCTGGATTCCAACCCCAGCATATTATTTTATCTCCTCATGCCTTAGATTTTTCATTTGTAAAGTGGGACAGGTAATACTTGATAGGGTAGGTTCTAAGAACAAAATTTGATAATATGAAAACTGCTAGAAACAAGCAAGTTACTATATGACAGTGCCAATATTTTGGTACCTTCATACTATCAGGTTACCCTCTAGACAGGACAAATATTTATAATACATTAAGAACAAGTATTTATTTAACATTGCCTCTCATAATAGATTCTACCTATGTTTCTGTGTAGTTATGACAATCAGATGGACTATATTATTAATACTAATCATGTTTAAAGAAGCAGAAAAATGGCTAAAAGCATTAAAGTCCAACAACTTGGGTTCTAAGGATAAATTAAATCTCTCTTAGCCTCAATGTTTTAACCTATACAATTGGAATGATTATACAGTAGTCTTAGAGAGCCACAGGATTACATGAAATCATGCACAGTGACTGGTTAATAGTAAGCAGTCAGTAAATATTAGCTGTGAGACTTAAATAGTAAGAGCTATAGTACATTGAACCAGCAGTGCTTTGTCACTTGGAATATAAATTAAACAACTCCTTAGGAGAGCATTTGTGAAATACTCATAATTTTACTCCTCCTTTTGGTGTTTGGGCTTGAACTATATTAAAGGTAAAAATTATTAGGTATTGATGTACTTTAAAAAATTTGGTATTTATATTGATATAATTACTTCTCCTGATTACAGTATTTACAAGTATCTGTAAATAAATTAGTGTTAAATACAACCTAGCCTCATTGATTTTACACATTCCAGTAGAACCTATATTTTAAAAATAATATTCAATGTTTTCTCTAACTTAACAATTTTTTGGGTATCTTTTATTATTGATACATTTCCAAGAAAATCTATTGGCCAACATGGTAGAGATAGTTAGTTGTCCATAGCATTATTATCTCCTTCTTTCATGGTTAATAAAACCCCAAATCTTTAGCTGGGCACACTGCCACTCAGAAAAAAGATTATATTATCCAGCTTTCCTTGAAGCTAGGTGTGACCAAATTACTAAGCTTTGGCCAATGAGATATAAAAAGAAATGGAGTGTGCATAGTAAATGTCACTGAGTGAGAAAGCATATGCTCATTCTCCCAATAAATTCCTCCTCTGTCTGAAATGTGGATGTGATGGCCAGAGCTGAAGCTATCTTAGAGATGGAAGCCATATCCTGAAACTGTCATAACAACAGAGAAGGGATCTGAGTTCCTGATGATTATGAAGCTTCTAAACCAGTCCTGGACCACCTTCATTTACATGGGAGAGAAATAAATTTTCCTAGTTAAGAACACGTATATTGTGGGTTTTGTCACCAGCAGCCTAATCTAATCTTCAATAATATAGACAAAATGAAATTCAGATTTCAAATTCACTGATTTTTCTTAATAAGTTTTTTCTCAACTTCTGGTGAGAAAGGAGAGATGATGTTAAGGGAGAGAAAAGGGGCGGGTGAATCTACTCAGCTGCCCAACCACTGCCACAGCTCACATCATGTTCCTAACCTGTCCTTTACCCCCATCTACTCTAGGGTCCATTTTGTTCTTCATCCTAGAAGTTCAACTCCAAAAACAGAACTGCCCTCAGAACAGTATTCATTTGTTTATTACTCATTCAACAAATTTCTGTTGAGTGTTTACTGTGTGTTGGGCATTATGTTAGATGATAAATTAAACAGACCCTGACTTCAGAGAGCTAAGTCAGGCATTTTTTAAAAATTTGCAAAAGTTTTAAAATTTTTAAAAATTCAAAAGATTGAATTTTGCTCTAGCACTGTACCTTTGTGGTACCAAATTTTCCTATAGGATCGAAGTGAAAAGATTAAGTGAGTATAAAAGATTGGGAGAAAGCCAACATACCAAGTGGCAGGAGAACCTCAGTATAGGAAGTAAGGTGTGGAGGAGAACTCTCAGGGACAAAGGCAAAGATGTGACTGTACAGTGAAGGAAAAAGAGGGACAAAGGAAAGAAACACATTCATTGACTTACTGGGCTTCATATATTCTCACAACCTCTTTCAAATATTAATGATTAATATGACAAAGCTTATTATTAAACTTCTGGAACTTCTAGAGCATAGCAATTGCCCTCCTTATTGTTATATCTGCCCTTTCTGGTGCTAAAATCAAAGACCTTCAGAAACCCTCAAAAGGTTCCCCACTATTTTTTTTTCCAATTCTAGCCCCATTCAGAATTGCCACCCTCTCATACCTCTCATTAGAGCCTTTTTCTACCGGTGTACCCCGAGGGAAGAGAAGATTCAGCAGAATGCCGAGGGAGGAAGTGTTGTTGGAATCTCCAGTTAAAATTTAGTTTTAATTTTTTCACAGCAATTCGTTAAAATAGAATCTAAACATCATTTATGCTTCCAGCTCTATGCACAACCCTCTGCAGTTAAAATCAGCTTTGAGGCCGGGCGAGGTGGCTCACGCCTGTAATCCTAGCTCTCTGGGAGGCCGAGGCCGGCGGATTGTTTGAGCTCAGGAGTTCGAAACCAGCCTGAGCAAGAGCGAGACCCCGTCTCTACTAAAAATAGAAAGAAATTAATTGGACAACTAAAAATATATAGAAAAAACTAGCCGGGCATGGTGGCGCATGCCTGTAGTCCCAGCTACTCGGGAGGCTGAGGCAGGAGGATCGCTTGAGCCCAGGAGTTTGAGGTTGCTGTGAGCTAAAATGATGCCACAGCACTCTAGCCCGGGCAACACAGTGAGACTCTGTCTCAAAAAAAAAACAAAAAAAATCAGCTTTGGGATTTGTCTGAGTAAGAAAGTAAGTTCAGGGTTTCTAATAATTAATATGAATTTAAACTGTGCACTATAGTCCTTTTATGAGACACGGAAAGCCTAAATATCATTCTTTGCCTAATAGAAAGATGGCACTACTATCGTTAGAAACATGGCTCCAGAAGAATGAAAAAGAAACAAACCAGCTACTGATGTTGGGAACATCAGTAAGGTAAAAAAAACTTTTTTGTTTTTATTGTAGGTTTGAGGAAAGTGTATTTATTAAATACTACCAAGCTAGTTTAACTGTGCCATGTAGTTCCTAATACACTATGACATTATGAAAAAATTTTATCTTAGATTGTGGTTTTAACACTTCACAAATAGTTTCTTTTCCTGTTAACTTTCAGACAACCCTGCTTAAGCTTGAGCTAAATACCTGGACGAAGTGCTGTCACAATTTTAGCTTTCTTATTTCCAGTTGAGCTATTATTCTCAGCTTAGTTAAGTATCATATGTTCACTTATAATTTTCTTTCTAACCTAATAAAAATGCTCTTAAAATAATTACAGTAAAATATTGAAACAATCATAAATCTGAGACAGAGAAAAAGAGGCACACTACCCTATCAGTACTAACAAAAAGTATTACAAATGTTTAAAATCTTTCTTTGGCTTTAGTTCAGCACCTGAGTCAGGAAATTTACTGATCAAGGTCCCTTGTCCTTTTTCAACAGGGCCCCTGCCCATAACATGCTGCCAAAATATAACTAACTCTTGTTACATTCCTGATACAGCATAAAAAGACATGAAAACATTCTAAGTAGTAAAGATAATCTTTCCCTTCCCAACGGGCCATAAGTCCAGAAAAACAAGTTACCTCATTTATGAACGATGCTATGTAAGACTCTATGATGCAACAATATTGCACTATTATTTTCCATAAAAATGTACTTTTTCAATCAAAATCTTAGCTCAAATGCTGTCCAGCAAGGTTATAAAAAATTTTGTTTTTCCTCTTGTCTCTTAAAATTGGGGCACAAAAAAGAATTCTGCCCCCCCCCCAGAACTAAGGGGGTCTCACTATGTTGCCCAGGATGAACTCAAAACAACTGGGTTCAAGTGATCTTCTCACCTCAGCCTCCCAAGTAGCTGGGACTACAGGCGCACACCATCACACCTAGCTAAAAGTATTGAATTTCACCTAGTAAACATTATTAGGCCCTAGAAACCATAAATCTCTACTAATTAGTACCTTTGCATAGCAATACTTAAGGCAACCTTAATTCACAATGACTTTGAAGTACTCCAAGATGTTAAAATCCTCCCAATTAAACAATGAATTACATTCAGCATCTAGTCCATATCCAATGCAATAATTATAGAATTTCAGGGCTACAATAATTATAAAATAAATTGAGCGAAGCTAGAATAGAGACTTGGAGTGTCTAAGTACCGATACTTTCATTCCATAGATGAAGAAATTGAGAGCCAGAGGTGAAATATATAGTTCTAATATAGATATATTTATCATATTAAAGTTTTTAGAAACTTGGACAATTGTGCATAAAATCAGGACTGGCCTTAGGATTTGCTAGAGAAAATGGCTGCTTGCTTGATATAATTTCAGAAGTTCTATTACAAAAAAAAAAAGGGACAAAAACTTGTCACCCAAACTCTTCCTTAAAGATGAAAATGGTAAAATGATACCTAGTTATCTTCCCTTTACATATTTAGTTGAGGTTCAATAATGCCTATAATTCTATAAGCAGATTAATTCTATTATCTCTGTTAAAATGCAATATTCTATAAAGAGAAAACTCTTTAAGCTATATAATAGATTCAAACCTCTTGCAGGCATGTACGGTCAAAATCACGTACAATTATCCTTGAAAATCTCTTTTGGAAGGTACTATGTGGGATACTGACAGCTCACTTCTTAGTATGTCCAAAGCAGACATTTTGTCCTGCAAAATTAGAACAGATGTCTTTATGTGCTCTAGCACTAGTTGGAGTCATTGGCTTGTGTTTAGGAGCCTTGTATAAAAAAGCACAAGTCTTTAACACCTGAATTACCCTTAGCACAATGAGATGTTGAGAAGCCAGCAGGAAGTCAGACCAAAGGGAATATAGTATATTTCTATTTCCTATTTCACACTAACTTAGGGGCATATGCTCACTGAGTGGGATGTGGGATAGAATTGCCTATGATACTTACACTTAAAATATTTTCTGCCCTACATTAAAAATATTTTTGATGAGCAAGAATAGATAAATTTGCATGACTTAAATGCATGAATGATGTAACTCTATTGCAGGGCTCAGCTCCTTCCCTAAGAGCAGGTTTTGATGGCATATTGGAGCAGGGGGAAAAAAAAAAGAAGAAAATAAAAGAATAGGCTCTGTACCTGAAAGCAAGGGAGGAATTCCACAGGGGGTGAAGGAAGACCATGGCTAAAGATTAATTTTGCCTACTTCACAAATTTGTCTAGAATATAGATTGCATATGCTGCATAAAACCTTTCAGTCATAATAGCTTATTAACCATACCATCCTACCTTTTCAAATATGACAAATGACTGGGAATTTTCTGTAATTTCCCCTCACTTTTGCAAATAGTATCTATTGTCAAAGTGTTATCATAATATTTTACTATTTTCAGTTGAAGATGAGGTCCAATTTAAAGCAAGAACATCAAATCTGCAAATCACAGAGCTATCTTGTGACTTTTCTTATTGAGTACTGCCAGCAAGCACTATCTTTATCTTGATAAGCACTGCTAAAGCATCTCAAATAGAGGGTTCATAGTCCTATCACTGGTATTAAAAACCCTACGTCACCAAATTATATAAAGATGATTTATATTTGCAGATTCTAAGTTCATTGACTCAAATAGCAAAATGAATTACCTGAAATGGGAACAAGTATTTTCATAAATATACAAACTAACTTTCTAATAAGAATTCTTTTGCCTACCAATCCAGTTTTTCAAGAACCTTGCTGATCTTTTTTCCTAACTAGAGTCTTGTTAATACAGAAAACAAATTAATCAAGTCAATTATTGTGGTTTCAAATCTGAAAAGGCAGCAGGGATGAGAGAGAGGAGAAAGCATAGTGAGGGCCGTCATTCCATGGTCACAGACTGCACCACAGTGGCAGCTAGGATTTCACAAATATGTATGTGCCGCCAGTCAAATGGAGGACTGTGAAAGAATGTGGCTGGGAGACCGAGGCGGGTGGATCACTCAAGGTCAGGAGTTCGAGACCAGCCTGAGCAAGAGTGAGACCCCCGTCTCTACTAAAAATAGAAAGAAATTATCTGGACAACTAACAATATATATATAGAAAAATTAGCCAGGCATGGTGGCGTGTGCCTGTAGTCCCAGCTACTCGGGAGGCTGAGGCAGGAGAATCCCTTGAGCCCAGGAGTTTGAGGTTGCTGTGAGCTAGGCTGACGCCACAGCACTCTAGCCCGGGCAACAGAGTGAGACTCTGTCTCAAAAAAAAAAAAAAAAAAAAAAGAATGTGGATGGCTGAACTCACTTAGGAGCCATGCTTGGGAGAACAACTAAGTGCAAACACACGGCCCATTGATATCAAGTACAGTATTATCTTCTTTTTTTTTTTTTTGGGACAGAGTCTCACTCTGTTGCCCTGGCTAGAGTGAGTGCCATGGCATCAGCCTAGCTCACAGCAACCTCAAACTCCTAGGCTCAAGTGATCCTACTGCCCCAGCCTCCCGAGTAGCTGGGACTACAGGCATGTGCCACCATGCCCGGCTAATTTTTTCTATATATTTTTAGTTGGCTGATTAATTTCTTTCTAATTTTAGTAGAGGCGGGGTCTCGCTCTTGCTCAGGCTGGTCTCAAACTCCTGAGCTCAAACAATCCGCCCGCCTCGGCCTCCCAGAGGGCTAGGATTACAGGCATGAGCCACCGCGCCTGGCCATGTACAGTATTATCTTTAACGTGAAGATCCCAGTCATGAGATTAGAGATTATTGTTTTAATTGCTAGTCTTCCACCATAGCACTAATGCAAGTTATTTAAGCAACAACAACAATAACAAAATCCCCAATTCTCCCTTGTTTCATAAAGAATTTCAGTTTGGCAGGTCTCCTCTAATTTATAAGACATTACATGTATTTAAATACACTTTTTTGAATTGATTAGGCAAAAAAGTATTATACTGAAGAATTTTGAGGGTGGTAGTGGGGACTGAGAAAGGATGAAAAGGTTGCATTTAATGGCTGGGCTTTGATTTCTCTGTCAACTTAGTTGTTATATATGGAAAAGATATTATAAGTTTATCATTTCAGTTGTGCCACTCTCATTCTTTGTGTAAACACTTGTCCAAAGACTCTTGGTGCAACGCCAGCAAATTACATCAGGTGTTTCGCTACAATGATTAAATTAAAACAGGAGTCCTTGGTATCACTTCCTCAATTTTATTTTAACTTCTTAAAAACAAATGAATTGTTAACCATCTATGTGGCAGATTAGCATAAATTTTTAAAATAACATATCCTCAATTTACACAGTGTGCAACATTTTAAATTGCAACATAAAAATAGCAGACAACCTTTTGCTATTTCTTTTCTCCAGGAACAACGCAGTAAATCTACCAAACCTACTTGTACAAATACCTGTGCCACTAACAAGTAACCTTTAAGCCAAAGTGGGGATTTTGAGGAAAATGAAGAAGTGGTAGAAGTTATTTACCACAGTTTTTTTTAAAAAGCAGGAATGGCCATATTAATATCAAATAAAGTAGACTTCAAAGCAAAGAAAATTACCAGAGACAGACAGGGACATTATATATCATGATAAAAAGATTAAACTACCAAGAATGTATAGTAATCTCAAATGCACATTCACCAAACAGAGCTGTAAAATATACGATACAAAATTTAACTGAACTGAAAGGAGAAATAGACAAATTCACAATTACAGCTGGAGACTTCAATATCCTCTCTCAACAACTAACAGAACTACTATACAGAAAATCAGCAAAGATACAGAAGATTTCCACAACACCATCAACCAACAGGATCTAATCAACATTTATAAAACACTTCATCTAACAAGAAAAGAACTTCTACAAAGACCTACAGCTGATTTTATATTTAATGGTGAAAGACTGAATGCTTTCCTCTTAAGATCAGGAACAAGGCAAGGATGTCTATTCTCACCATTCTTACTCAATATAGTGCTGGAAGTTATAGTGAGGGCAATATGGCAAGAAAAGTAAATAAAAGCCATACAGATCAGAAAGGAAGAAATAAGATTGCCATTATTTCTAGATGACACAATTGTATACAAAATTGTTTAATTTACAAAAAACTCTTAGAACTAATAAGGGAGTTCAGCAGGTTGCAGGAAACAAAGTTAATTAAGAGTTAACTGCTTTTCTGTATACCAACAATAAACAATTGGAATTTGAAATTTTAAAAAATTACAGTAACAAAAAACCAAATAGGTATAAATCCAACAAAGTATGTACAGGATCTATATACCAAAAATTATAAAACTCTGATCAAAGAAATCAAAGATACAAATAAATGGAAAAATATTTGATGTTCATGGATTGGAAGACTCAATACTGTTAAAGTGTCAATTTTTCCCATTTTGACCTATAGGTTCAATACAATTCCAATTAGAATCCTGGGGCAAGCTATTTTGTAAATATCAATGAACTGATTCAAAAGTTTATATGGAAAGGCAAAAGATCTAGAATAGCCAACACAATACTGAAGAACAGTCATACTGTTTTCAAGACTTACTATAAAGCTACAGCAATCAATATAGCATGACATTGGTGAAAGAACAGACACAAATCAACAGAACAGAATAGAGAGCCCAGAAATAGACCCCTAAAAATAGAGTCAACTGATCATTGACAAAGGAGCAAAGGCAATTCAGTGGAGAAAGGATAGTTTTTTCAACAAGTGATTCTGAAGCAATAGGACATCTACATGCAAAGAAAAGAAATAAAGAAAAAAAAATGAACTTAAACACAAACCTTACACCTATCATAAAAAAATAACTCAAAATGCATCACAGACCTAAATGTAACACACAAGACTATAAAACTTAAAGAAGAAAACATAGAAGATCTAGATTGCCATGGGTCATCTCATTTTTCCATAACTTTAGCAATGACTGTTGACCAAGCCTGTAATTACATCTCAGTCTTTTCTTCTGAATCTGAGGCCCATTTATCTAGCTACCTAATATATTTTACCTCGATGTCTCACAGTCATCTAAAATTAAAGGGGAAAAAAAGGTGAACTCATCACCTTTCCCCCATCCATTTCACTACACTACCACCTCTTATATTCCCTATTTCCATGAAAGCCTCATCATACATCCAGTTGTCCAACAGAAACCTGCAAGTCTTTAGCTAGCTCCTCTAACTCCCTTGCTAATCTCTTGCCAAGTTCTGAATATTTTATATCCTAAAAGCTGTCAAATCTATCCCTTATCCTCAACCCCAACCCCATTAATATGGCCCCTCACCATGTCTCTCTGGATTAGAGCAACAGCCTCCTTCAGTCTCACTGTCCTTGCTACATTCTAGCCTATTCTCCACACTGGAGCAATCTTTCTAAAATGCAGATCCGATGATGTTCTTTTATAGGTTCCCCCTAACTTTCAAAATATTAAATAATATTCAGATTCTCCACACAGCATATAATTCCCTTCTGGATCTTGTCTCTACCTATGTCTCCAACAATACTGAGTTCAACTTACAGTTCTTCACACACGGTAACTCTTGCGATTCTGTACTTTTGCACATGCTAATCTCTCTGACTAGAGCACCTTATCTCCCACTTCTTCAGCTGGCTGCTCCTTTGTTAGGCTTCAGGAGTCAGCTGAGGCATTACTCTTCTACAGAGCCTTCCCTGACCATTCCCTTTCTGTGTCCCTTAGTCTCCAACCATCCAAAGCCCTCTGCAGAACTCTCTTTCACAGCACTTATCATTATGTACTATAATTGCCTACTTATCCTGCCCACCTGTCTATGAGCTCCTTGAGAGTGAGGCCTTTGCCTTATCTGTCTCCCCAGTGCCTGGCATGGAACGTCGCACAGAGTAGATAATGCATGTTTCTTAAATAAACAAATGTGAGGCATGATGTGGAAGAACCCTGATTGTGACTGTGTAAATTGATAAATATGACTATAACACAGCTCTGTGGTAGCTGTGACAGAGTTTCGTTGGGCAAAGGAGTGGTAAAATCATATATACTTGAATAGTCCATTGACCAAAACTATAGACTATTATGTAAACATGGAAGCACAGACTATTAAATGTTGCCTGGATTCTGGCAGAGTCCTGCTGGGACCTCTCCTATTACGATGAACTTGGACTTTTTTTCCTTTCTGGTTTTAAAAGACATAAAATTATAGAATCCAGATAATTTGCTGGAATCATTCTGATCTACCATATAGATCTATATTTAGTATCATTGAAATTTGGAGATATGTCAATTACTCTATGGCTGTATATTAAAATTTTTATCAGAACTGTGAAAATAAAAAAAAGTAAGAATTTGATTTTGAACACTGTATGGATTGAAATGAGTATATCCTATCCTTTTTTCTAAATGAAAAACCAACCTTCAATAATTCACATACTGTAGAATGTAAGTAAAAAATATTACATTTACAAGTTTTTAAAAAATCTGATGCAATGTTTTTGTTTTCAACATTTATTGAAACAAAGTGACAAGAAGAACGACCTTCACAAATGTACTTCCCTTAATCTTTTGTCTTCCATGATCACAAAGGCCTAACTAAAGATTTATTTGTGACGCTCAGAACTATGAAACGTGAGGGGACAGATACTTAAAACATATTAACGGTTTACTCCTCTATTTCCTCCACCGCAAGTCTCTTGAGGACAGGGACTGGGACTTAGTATCTCTATCCTTTTTGCTTATTAGCACATTTCTCTACACAGAGCTAGCTTTCAACAAACACTGACAGAATTATGGATGAATGAATAAATGATAGCTGTAATTCCTGATAGCTGTAATTCCTGCAAGCCTTGGAGAACATCTTGGCACACCAGAGCAGGAAAAGCTGGTATCAAAAAAAAAAAAAAAAAAGAATGTGGATGGCTGAACTCACTTAGGAGCCATGCTTGGGAGAACAACTAAGTGCAAACACACGGCCCATTGATATCAAGTACAGTATTATCTTCTTTTTTTTTTTTTTGGGACAGAGTCTCACTCTGTTGCCCTGGCTAGAGTGAGTGCCATGGCATCAGCCTAGCTCACAGCAACCTCAAACTCCTAGGCTCAAGTGATCCTACTGCCCCAGCCTCCCGAGTAGCTGGGACTACAGGCATGTGCCACCATGCCCGGCTAATTTTTTCTATATATTTTTAGTTGGC
>NW_012149174.1:4935605-4953016 GCF_000956105.1 Propithecus coquereli
GGATAAAGAAAATGTGGTATATATACATAGTGGAATACTATCCCACCATAAAAAAAGAATGAAATCCTGTCATTTGTGGCAACATGGATGAAACTGGAGGACATTATGTTAAGTGAAATAAGCCAGAACAGAAAGTTAAACACTGCATGTTCTCACTCACACTCAGAAGCTAAAAAAAAGTTGATCTTATACAAGTAAAAAGTAGAACAGAGGTTACTAGAGGCTGAGAAGGGTAGAGGGAAGGGGGGAATAGGAAGAGATTTGTTGAAGGATACAAAATTACGGCTAGATAGGAGGAATAAATTCCGGTGTTCTATAGCACTGTAGGATAACTATAGTTAACAATAATATACTATATATTTTCAAATAGCTAGAAGAGAGGATACTAAATGTTCCAACCCAAAGAAATGATAACTGTTTAAGATGATGGATATGCTAATTACCCTGATTTGATCACATACATTGTAACTGAAACATTACTATGCACCCCATAAATATATATAATTATGTGTCAGTTAAAAAATGAATAAAAATAAAAAAGAGGAATGGACATTTATATTAATACATTGTCTATTAATATTCACTGATATATAATATATATCATATTGAAATAATCATATATTAATATATTTTAATTATATAGAACCAAAAGGAAATGCATTTACATAAAACTCTTTTCAAAAAAATTCTCAACAAGAAAATTGCATCATAGGAATTCAATGTCAAAACAGACATAAATACCCAGAGAACAGGAAGTAAATAAAACTACATCTCTGACTTCGGTTTGAAACCTAAGTAACAGCTTTAAAAGAAATTTTAAAATGAAGATTCATAAATAAAACTATTATAAAATATAACAAAGGAAAAACTGTAAGTACAGGAACAACTGATTATTAAAACTCTGTATATGAAGTAAAAATATTGGCCAACTTAGTGAAAAAGCCAAATTGATTTATAGGCATCTGATTTAACTATTTTTTCACTTTCCAGCAGGGTTTGTGGTATGTCACAATCTTGCTTTACTCACAATGGAAGGGAGGAACTTCAAATCTAAACATGTCCAAACACAGCAATAACCAGCCTGGCTGGGAGCTGCTGAAGGACTGAGCAAATCTGCTATCAGCTGAGGGTGTGTCTGTCTGCAACAGCACCATTAAGTAGTGGTCAACACATTCAGGGCCTAGAAACAGAGAAGACGTCCCTAGCCTAGAAAAGACACACAGAATGCTTTTTTAATTGCTAAAAAAGCCATTTCAATTTATAGTGAGTCACAGACTTACCAACTTGCTAAGGATAGAAACAGTATGGCAAGTTTTTAAATACTAAAAATAGACTTTAAATATATAAAAATTATTGAAAGAGGAATAATTAGTTGGAATGGCCTGAAAGATTGATAAAATTAGCTTCCTAAGGGACGCAGGCTAACATCAAAGCAGTCTCCGACTTTCAAATAACCTATCTGTACAAATGGGCAAGCAGCAGAAGTTCCCTCCCACCTCCAATACAAATCACAACACAGACAATCCTTACTTACTTACACAAACCTTAACCAAGGTCTCTCAGCCTCACGGCAAAAGCTGTATTCCAGTCTGACCACAGGAAGAACAACTCTTCCAGACAGCTACCTTCTTTTAGTAAGCATGAGGAATTAATAAAATACTGGTGTCAAGGAATAACCACTCATTGCTAGCCTCCTTTCCTTTCCATACTCACCTTCCGGTCTCTAGATCCCAGTCTAGCCTGTAAAGGAAAGAAGGACCAAACACAGCTTCTACTACTTAGGTAGGGGAGATGTGGTCCTCAAAATATACACTTCCATAGAAATAATATTGTAAGCGGAAGTTTGTATGGCAAAAGCTGTTCAATTAGCATGACTTTTCAGGTAAGAATGGGTTGAATACTTTTCCTGAGCTGGTCCTTGAAGCTAATCACCAAGTATTAATATTGCTTATATATAGAAATATAATCTGAGTCCTAAACAACTGACTTGCAAGGTAACTTCTGGAGCAAACAAGAAATCTCTTAAGAAAACAGAGGAACCCATTTCAGAGATCGGTTTCACAATGGTTTAAAAATTCTTTTGGATCAGAATCTTTAAACTTGGTTTTATAAAACAGCAGAGTTTGAAGAAGTTTCAAAGAAGATCAGAATAGTTTATTAGAAAGATTTTTAAAATTTCATTTATTCACTCAACATTGGAAGTTAGTGAGACTACAATGGTGCTGTTTTAGTGAAAATGTAACAGATCAGCTGATTATTTTTAACATAAAAGGAGTTGGATAAGCCACAACATTGTATATGAATAACACTATATGAATTGACTCTTTGAAGGAGGAAATGTAACCCTTTAAGGAATGTTTAAATTGGGTCCCTCTTATCACCATTATGCTTACTGTTAGGTCAAAGATAGGGTTTTAAGGTCTGAAAAACATTAAAAAGTTTGTAGAATTACAGAGCTTGCGAATCGTACTTTATTGGCTTTTCTTTTTTTCTATAATTGAATACAAGATACAAAAATAATAAATCATTAATATGGCATTGTCTCTGTTCATTTTCTGCTGCTATAACAGAATACCTGAGACTGAGTAATTTATAAACAGAATTTTTTGCTCTTACAGTTTTGGAGGCTGAGAAGTCCAAGGTCCAGGCACCAGCATTTGGTCTAGTGAGGGCCTTCTTGCTGTGTCCTCACATGGCAGAAGGCAGAAGGGCAAGAGCAAGTTAGCCTCTGTAAGTACCTTAATCTCATTAATGAGAGAGCAGCCCATGTGGCCTAATCACCTGTTAAAGGCCAATCTCTTAATACCATCACATTGGCAACACCTGAATTTTAGAAGGGACGCATTCCAACCATAGCAGACATCAATAGTTTTTAGGAAAGATGTGGAAGAGTAGTTTCAAACCAAAGTCAGACAAGTTGCTGCAAATATATCAGAATGGAAATTCAACAAAGGCAGAGATTTCTGCCTATTTTATTATAGCCTCATTCTCTTGGCCCAGAACAGTGCTTGGCACTTAGCAGCTACTCAGTAAATACTTGTTACATAAATGAATGAATGAAGAATATCTCCCTATAAATTCCAGAAATATTTGAGAAAGTTTAAAAGATAATTTTTTGTCAATATACAGCTAAGTTTTGCTGTAAGAAAGCATAAGCTATGCCAATTTGAATATATAAATACAAAATGATTACAATTGATCATAATCCTATCACTCAGAGAAAGCTACTGCTAACACACTGATATATTTACTTTTGGCTCTTTCTCTTGTGCATATTTTTACACAGTTGAGATCAAACGTTACTCAAAATAGTCTATCTAGGTTTCATTGTTCACTTAAATTTTTAGTGTAATCCTTTTCCAATGTTATTGAAAATGAGGGTCTTCATTATTTAATACTTTTCAAATGTTCTATTCAAACATTCAAAAAGGCCTGAAAACAATTTTTAGTGACAAGTTTTACATAAGTTACTGGCACTAGATCATTCTCTAGTCATTTATACTGAATTTGTGATTTATAGGCTTAAAGATAAAACTGTATAAGAGAAAACATTGTTAGCACCAAGTATGCAGTTTTGAGAGGAGACAAAATATACCTTTAGTTCATTCATTTGTTCATACGTTCAAAAATATTTATTGTTGAGTTAATATGGGCTAAGTACTGAGAATAGGGTGAGCAAAACTACACAGTTACTATCCCACAGAGTTTATAATCCAGTTAAGGGAGATAGAGATTAATCAATCAAGAAACTCATTTAAAATCACAACTGTGGTAAATTGTAAGTGTTAGAAATAAGAGGTATATGGTGATATATGCCACTATACAATGAAAGGAGTTGGTCTAGACTGGTAGTGGGGTGTGTGCATGTGTGCACTGTGTATGTGTATGTGTCTGCACACAGCAGGGAATTAGGAATACGACGTAGGCTGGGAATAATTTTATCTAACATTTACTGAATACTTCAACACTAGTCAGGTCCTGTGCTGGGTACTTTATAGGGCTTATTTCATTTTCTCATTCAATAATCACAGTATTTTATGAGTAAGAATTAATTTCCCTCATTTTACAGATAATGAAATTGAGGCTCAGGGAGACATCAAATAACTTACTTAAGATTATACAGCCAGTAAATAATGAGCTAGGATAGAAACCCAGACAATATGAAGGCAGAGTCTTAAGTCATATGCTACAAATCCCACTTTACATAATTGACAATTATACTGAGACATGAAGGGTAAGTTGGTGTTAATAAAGCATGAAGGAGGAAAGAGGAGAGAACATTCCATGCAGACTGAGAAACATGCGAAAGTCTCCCAGATAGGAGAGACTGTGATGAATTAAAGCAGGAAAACAACAAAGCCAGTGAACTAAGCAAGAACGCAGAGAGCAAGGGGGAACATGGAGATGAGGCTGGACCAGTGAAAGCCCTCCCGGGCCATATTAAGGATGCTGGCATCCCTAAATGCAGTGTGAAGGCACAGATGCTTTCACCGCTTTTATTTCAAATTCAAATACTTAAGGGGAAGAAAATTCATAAAGGTTGGAATTAATGAGGGAAGCAACTAGAAGAATGAATGCTCGGTTTTGAAAATATCCTATTAATAAGTATGAATACTTCAGGAATAAAAGTAGTAGCTTTTAAATACCTCTTCAAACAAACTCAAATATAGACAAATTTAAGAGGGGATTGTTTTTTCCTTCTGGGTCTAAGATATATCAACTACCAAAGAGAATTCTATAAAGAGAGTACTAGAAAATGGCTTTGGGCTAGGTTGTGACAAGTGTGGGTCAATCACCCCTATGGCTGGTCTGGAAGTAGGAAAGTTGACACAGACTTCAGTCAGAGAGGTACAGTAGCCCAGGGATGATGGTATTAGAGTTATGAAAATGGAAACAGTAAACATATTATTGAGAATAAGCTGGAAAAGCACGCGCTATTCATCAGGCTTTGGGAGATGAGGGTAGAGGGAAAGCAATAAAATGTATTTCCAAGATAGAGTCTGAAAACATCCTCTCTAGATGTCAACAATCATAATATGACAAGATTGTATGCTTCATGAAAACTGTGTTACTTTCAATAAATTTGACTCTTTTTATTTTTTATTTTTTTTGAGACAGAGTCTTACTCTGTCGTCCTGGCTTGAGTGCCATGGTGTCAGACTAGCTCACAGCAACCTCAAACTCCTGAGCTCAAGCGATCCTACTGCCTCAGCCTCCCGAGCAGCTGGGACTACAGGCATGCGCCACCATGCCCGGCTAATTTTTTCTATATAGATTTTTATTCCAGCTAATTTCTTTCTATTTTTTTTGGTAGAGACGGGGTCTCGCTCTTGCTCAGGCTGGTCTTGAACTCCTGAGCTCAAACAATCCACCCACCTCAGCCTCCCAGAGTGCTAGGATTACAGGTGTGAGCCACCGCGCCCGGTCTAAATTTGACTTTTGAATAATAAATCTTTTATAATCCCAGTTAACATGCAGATCCATTGCAATATTCCTTTATTTTTTTGAATCTCGATGGTTCAGAATGTTTTGACTCCATATTTCTGAATGTATTTTTAGTAATTAGAATTATACCAATAATAATGAATTTCATCTAGAAAGTATTTTCTGAAGCAACTGAATTCTATGATCAATTATCTACATAATGTAGTTACATCATATCCATTTCTTTCACTTTTCAGTTTCCTGAAATTATTTTCATTGAAATTAGGTTTTTTTTCTCATAAATTTTACAATGAAGACATGAATCTTTCATGAGGTTTTTGTCATGTCAAATTTGATCAATTACAGGTTCTGCCATTGTGAGTTGTCTTTTGTGGCCATTATTTTTATCAAGTCTTATTTCATCAAATGTGACAAGAAAATTGGATTTTTCTTTTATTGATAATTAAATTTACTTTGTACAGTTTTAGTAATTTTCATCTTTATTTTGGGATTATTTCTTGCCCCAATTTTTCCCTTGTCAATTTTTTTTTCTATTTTAAATATTATTGGCAAGAAGTTTCTTTTCTTTTTTCCTTAATTTTTTGGGGGGATCTGGGAAAACTTCTCTGAACATAGATCTAAGTTATTGGCAATTTAATTTTCTGTTGGTTATTCATACCAGTGATGAACAACAAATTCACTTACATATAGAACTCTGGGATTATGCTTATGGAATAGAATTTAAATGTCATAAATCAAAAGAATATAAATAATTTGACTAACAAAAATAGGAGGTGAGAGGAAAGGAAGAACGGTAAGTTCAATACTTTTCTCATCTTAATACAAGAGAGTGATATAGTCTAAAGGTTGAAAATAGTTACATCTGATTTTTATAATCCTTTAAAAATACAATTAAAGGATTCCTTTAGAGATCTATTGTGAATAAATGTTATTTTTCTTCTAGATGGAATTACTGATAAAAAGATATAAAAAATTGTGTTACATCAACTGACATACCTATAAGCAGTGTATGAGACAGCTGATTTCATAACATCTTGACCTACATAAGGATTATCATTTTAAAAAAAATCTCTACTAAGATACTAGGCAAAAAAAAAGGTCTCTTTTAAAATTTCTTCTATTATTGTGAAGTTGAATTTTTTTGCACATTTGTTTGAAATTTTTATTTATAACATCTTTCTATTTTTGTCTTTTGCTTTTTCTTGTTGATTTTAAGAGCTTTTTTATACATTAAGAATATTATTTTCATACATAATACAACTTTTCCCTCCAACTTTTGGTTTATATTTTTATTTTATGATTTTTTTATATACTGAATTTTTATGCAATCAAAACTATCTTTTCCATTAAAGATATCTTCCCTTGTTTTCATGCTTTAAAAGACCTTCCCTAAATTGAGATTAAATTAAATAGCAGTTATATTTGTTAGTGTGAGGTAGGTTCAAACTTCATGTTTTTCCCAAGAAAGTGAACAGTTGTCCCAATATACTTATGGAACCAGCCCCTGCCCCAGTGGGATACGTTTTTGAGGCATTAGACCCCTGCTTATGCTAGGTTCTAATTCTCACCTCTGGTTCTCCTTCCTTCCTGGAAAAAGAACCCTCTTCCTATCTGGTGAAGAGAAGAAAGGGAGAGCCAGTTCTTGGTCTTTACCTCCCTTCAATTTATTTTTTGATTCTAAGTCCCTCCACATTCCTCTCCAATCTTTGTTGGGTCCACAGTTTAAGTTCAGAGTCTACTTCCATGTTTTCAACTTGTATCGTATTTTTCAGAAATGTAATTTTACATTAACTTCTAAAAATATGGAAAACAGATGGTTATTCCAATTAACAATATGGTTCTTGAAAAACTAGTAATCATTACAAAGGAGAAATGATCATCAAGTAAGACAGTGCCTGGCAGAGGTTATTTAAAATTTCCTCCCCAAATTTTGTAAGCTGTATACTAATTGCCCATGGTATATGGTAGGAACTCAATAAACGTTTGTTGTTGGGAAGAATTTATCTTTTTAGGTCTGAAAACATAGACATTGGGTATAGTTTCAGATTTCAGAATTTTTACTGCCAAAATATCTTATGCAAAGAAATGTAAAAGAATACAGAGGAGAAAATAACCTAAAATTTCCTCACAACAAACTACATTATGATTCATAATTTAGTAAAGTTTAGATATTCCTGGTAGCTAGCCACCCGAGAGAACTTTATTTCTGTAACAACTAGAGGAATCACTACACTTAAAAAAACAAAAACAAAAAACAACTTTCTGGGCAACTTTTATTCACATTTTTATTGATTAATCTCCTCCTAGAAAATGAACTGCTAACTCTAAGAACAAGCAATACAGGCAAAGTAAAAGTAGTTACTATCAACAAATGCCCTGGTAGTGGCATTAGACTAGGCTAAACTCCATTTCCAACTCCGTTCTGCCTGTCTGTACTATAGAGCCTCCCGTGAGAGGCCATGGACACAACTCTGTCCAGTGAGATACAAGCAGTTGTCTGCTAGCATAGCCTCTTTCCTTTCCTCCTTCTTAATGACTAGAACATATTTGTGAGGTGTAGTAGGCAGCTTCCAAGATGGCTCCCAATGATGCCTGCCTCCTGATATTCACGCTCTTGTGTAGTCCCCTCCCATACTGTATCAGGGTTACATGACCAAAAGAACATGGCATGAGTGACAACACTTCAAAATTAGGTTATACAAGACACTGCAGCTTCTGCCAGATGTAGTCGCTGTGCCTGTAGTCCCAGCTACTAGGGAGGCTGAGGTAGGAGGATCACTTGAGCCCAGGAGTTCTAGGCTTCAGTGAGCTACCATCGCACCACTGCATTCTTGCCTGGGAAACTGACTAGAGACCCAGTCTCAAAGGAAAAAAAAAAGACAATGCAGTTCCTACTTTGTTCTTGTCTCCACCTGTGGGCTCCCTCCCTTCTCTGTTCCCCAAGTTCTCTCTCTCACTCTTTCTCTCCCTCAGATCATTTGCTCTGAGGAAGGCCTGTTGCCATGCCTTGGAGGTCCTACAGAGCCATATGGAGAGGTCCATGTGGTGAGGAACTGAATCCTCCCACCAACAGTCATGTCAAACTGTTTAGAAAGTGTATCTCCAGCTCAACCAGTCCTTCAGAGGACTGTACCCCAGCTGATATCTTCACTGTAACCTACTGAGAGACCCTGAGCCAAAACCTCACAGCTAAACCACTCCTAAATTCCCAACCCTCAGAAACTGTGTGAGATAATGTTTATTGTTTTAATCTGGTATGTTTTGGGTATTTTTGTTACACAGCAATTTTGTTAACAAGTACAGTGATGCCTGAAGGTACAACAGCCATTTTGTGACCTTGAGGATGAAATCCACATTCAAAGGATGGTATAGGGTCATCATTAATATAGTTGAGCATCGCATCAGCTCTGGACTGCCTAAATTAAGACTTCTTGTAGCACAAGACCCCTATCTGTTTATATCACATAATAAAGTTTTCTGTTACTTGCAGCCAAACACATTCCTAACTGACACACTCAACAATTCCCAAAACCCAATAACAATTTCCAAAGAAAAGTTCTTTTTATTCAAGGATCTGCCTCTGCTCAGTTCATACTTCCCTTATCTTCTGGAACCTAGCAGTTCATTTCCTGATCCAGAAAAAATATTCAGGCTGTCCTACAGGCACTCCTGGTGTTTAAAGGCAGTGACTAGGATTATTCCCTTCATTCAGCAAGCAATTACAATTCTTTTAGTAGAATGCCTACTTCTTAAAACATGTCTCCCTTTGACATCCTTTTCAAAAACTCATTCAGCTACACCCAAAACACAAAGGATTCAGAAATGGATTCTAAGTGGCTGGATCAAACAATCCATAGGAAAATGAGTTTCTCATTACGATAATATGCTTTATCTTATGACTTCTAGGAACATGTTTCAGCTAAAGACCGGGGACTGGCTGTCTATGAATGAAGTACAGTAATGTGCCACATAATAAGGTTTCAGTCAATGAAGTACTGAATATACAACGGTGGTCCCATAAGATTAAAACAGTACTGTATTTTTACTGAACCTTTTTTATGTTTAGATGAACAAATACTTACCATTGTATTACAATTGCCTATAGTATTCAGTACAGTAACCGGCTGTACAGGTTTGTGGCCTTAGAGCAATAGGCTGTACCATATAGCCTAGGTATGTAGTAGGCTATACCATCTAGGTCTGTGTAAGACCTAGAACAATGACAAAATTGTTGTCATTCGAACAATGACAAAATTGCCTAATGAGATTTCTCAGAACATATCCCTATTGTTAAAATGACACAAAAGGTGTGAGTTCAGCTCAGAAAAATCTCCTGTCTTAAAAATCTCACATTCCCCCTTCTAACTACAAATCTCTCTTTAGATGCCAATAGATGCCAAAAACCGTAACATGTAACAGAAGGAACGTTTCATTTGGCACAGAAGTAAAAGTAATTTTGATCCAGTGACCTTGCTTTGTTTTTTCTCTCCAAGTATACAATTTCTCAGAGATAGAGGCAACACAGCCCCAGAAGAGGAAGAAAAATTACAGGAAATCCTGATCCACACTTGTCCAAAATCATCAAACAATCTAGGCAACTGGTATTCACTCATATGATAGCTTTTAAGTTGTCAGCAATTCTTGGCAAACACAAGAATAGAAAATAACCTCAGCAAAATTCTGAGCTCCAAAGGCCTTAGTGTTCTCATGGGTCTCTCGCCCTTAAAAAGGGTGTGTGTGTGTGTCAGGGTACCTAAGAAAGGAAATATAGTCAGAGAATAAACTTCCTGCTCTAAAAGATAACATAATCCAAGATACCAACTATACTATATTTGAGGAAACACCAAATTTAATATGGAGTTTTCCAAAATTTATGAAACTCTACATATATTTCATATATATTAATATATATAATTTATAGAAAATAACATTTAACCAACCTGAGGAAGCCATTTCTTTACATTTAATTTTAAGAAAAAATTTCATTTTAACTTTTGAGATGTAAAAACAAGTCTAGGATCTTTGAAGCCAGCTGAAGTACACTCCTGGATTCTAATAGCACTGCTTAATCATATTCAAGCAGAAACAAAACAGTGTTTCATAGAAATGTGATAGTTGCTATTCCAATGATTAGTAGATTTGCTTTTAATGTTTATTCAATTGCATATGTTCAGAACTAATATGACATGGATTGCTAAAGCTTGGAACAGCTCCTTGATTCTAAAACATGGTCACTCCCATATGGCTATATATAAAAAAGCTGAACAGGCAGGCAAAAATTTTAAAAATTTTTTCAAAATATGGAACACTTCACGAATTTGCATGTCATCCTTGCTAATCCTCTATCATTCCAATTTTGGTATATGTGCTGCACAAGCACAGGCAGGCAAAATTTGAAATTCTAGTTTCCATCCTTCAGAGACCCACACAGCACTCCTTGCCTCATACTTAGAGAAGCTGTCACATTATGCACATTTTTGCTTTTGATCTATGGAATTAATTGAGGAATAAATTCAGTTCTAATTTTTATTCTCCCTTCTGCTGCCCCTACTGGTCCTCCCAATAATAGACAATAACATATTGTTCTAAAAACTTACTTATGATAATATTCCTGAGACTTTTCTGCAATTTGAGTATTTCTTCCACTTGCAGGAAAACAGGCCTAGATCATAACAATGAAAGTGAACTTGTCCACCAGAGCCAAGACAATGGGAGTAAACTCAGGGACTTCCCCTTTGCTATACCATGATACTCTTTGACCTACTTTGGATTTCTACAAATCTCCCCTTTAGTTCTCAGCATGAAAGCACCAAAGCTAGGCCTCTGTTAATCGTTGTGCATTAATCAACAGTAACAACAATAAACGAAAAACAAGAAACACATATGTGTATATACACACACATTTATATTAAGGAGTAAACATCATCTAATCTGTGGAAAGTGCCACACCACTAAATAAAACATTAACAAAGGATAATTTATTGAGGTTATTTTTCTGGAATAGATTCTAAAACACTTAAAAGGAAGTGTTTCTCTTAAAAGAGAAATAGTATAAGAAATTTTGTAAAGGCTTTTTAAACTAATGCCTTGTGTATGTATTCCTGATCCACAGATCCCATTTTTGTTTAAAGCACTTGTTTACACAACTTTATAATTTCTAATTGGAGTGGGAAGAGAGATCTTACCTGCCTGATGACCTACTAAGTCTTTTTTCTCCTTTGGGGGAAGATTAAGTCTGCCTTTTCCATTGATTAGTTCAGTACTGTGGAGTTTTATAAACATTCCAGGAAAGTGTTACATGAACACAAACAGCAATGACAGTGAACTAATTAATCTCTTTTAGAGGGAAAAATCCCTCAAAGGCAAATACAATTCCCTCTTTCATTTACCTTTTTAGGTCAGTAAAAGTAGGCCATCAGTAACTATAATGAGTATAGCATCTGTAGGGTGCTCAATTCTACTTTAACTACATAGACTAATTTAATCTCACTTAAATTATGATTAAGTGAGATCAGTACTGAGTGTGCCATGGAGCCACCACTAGTAAGCCTCAGAAAATTTGTTACTGGAAAGTAGCAATTCCCTCTCCCTTCCCCCGCTCCCCCAAATGACCAATAGAATCAGGAATAACCACATACTCTTCCCTCTTTGTTAAATTTATGCCAGATATCTTTCAATGTCTCAAGAGAGAAAGAATACACTGCTCTTTCCATCTTCCTCTCTCAGTCTTTCCATCAGAATAGACTGACTTCAAATCAAATAAATTTAAATAATTAAATCAATAAATGTATATAAGCCTTGATTTAATTTGTGATTAAAATTGCTACTCAGAAAGTTAACATTTTCTTTAAAAATCCATTTTACTCTTGGAAATATCTCACCCATTTTATTGATAATTCACATGTACAGCTGACTTTAAAATGTGCATAATCTAAAATTAAAGCAGGCCAGGCACGGTGGCTCACGCCTGTAATCCTAGCACTCTGGGAGGCCGAGGTGGGGGGATTGTTTAAGCTCAGGAGTTCGAAACCAGCCTGAGCAAGAGCGAGACCTCGTCTCTACTAAAAAAATACAAAGAAATTAATTGGACAACTAAAAAATATATAGAAAAAATTAGCCGGGCATGGTGGCGCATGCCTGTAGTCCCAGCTACTCGGGAGGCTGAGGCAGAAGGATTGCTTGAGCCCAGGAGCTTGAGGTTGCTGTGAGCTAGGCTGATGCCACGGCTCTCTAGCCCGGGCAAAAGAGTGAGACTCTGTCTCAAAAAAAATAAATAAATAAATAAAAAATAAAATTCAATTAAATTAAAGCAATAAATTTTTCCTAATTTTACAGTTCCCTTAGGAAAAATGAACAATGCACTAATACAGATACTTGTAAGCCACACCTGATTCTGTGGATTAAACCTAAATAATTGAAAGGCATGTTATGTAAAGAAAAAATAGCCTTGACCAAAAAAAATTTTTAACAAATTTAATGTGTAGGAATTTTCTATTTATGTATAACATAAAAATAAAAACTTTAAATTTTGAACACTTTCAAATATAGATTTAAAATATATTATTGGCTTTAAACAAAAATTACATGGGATATATCAGAATTAATTTTAACCAAATATTTTGGGATATGCAATAAACAATTTTTACTTTACCTCCAACAATGATGAATTGAATAGAAAAAAGAAAACTGAGCCATGTGTATAATTTTGGATACAAAGAATTGAAATTCATGGCATAGAAATGAACAATGAGTGATAAAATCATCATGAAATAGTCTTAGACTCTTAGCGAACTAATATTTAGCCTTGTCACGAAACTGGTTTGATATCGGCCAACCTCTAGATTTCCCTCCTGCCCCCTTTTTGTCCTACAGGCTATGATCATCCAAATCCTCAAACAGCTATACCCTTATGTTCTTGAATTATATGCAAAGACATCTTGCTTATAGATGATTCCAGAGTAAATAAATAATAAGAGCACTAGGGGAAAATAATATTTTTTATAAATCTGCAAGAACACTGATAGTGATAATGATTCTCAAATATGCCCATAATTAAGGAAAAAGTCAATAAACCTAAAGGTGACTTAGGCCACATATTTGACTAATGAGAAAAAATGTATTTGGCCCCAAAGCATCATGGATTCAGCTACCTAGACAGTACTCTGCCCAATGATATACTATTTAATACCAAAATAGCAAATGATTTAGGACAGTATGTACTTGAGAACCAAAGGAAGAGATGAGATCTGAAAGCCACAGTCATCATCAATCACCAAATCAGGTGTCGTGTGTTTTTTTTAACCAGCTTAGAGAATATCAAATATGAGAAAGAGAGAAAGAGAGGGAGAGAGAGAGAGAACACAGAGAGTATATTAAAAGTGTAACAAATCCATATCACTGAAAATATACTTTAATGTTGGCAAAATCTGTGTGGTGATAAACTAATACCAATTTAGCAATCTCTATGTAACAGGCAAAACAACAACAAGCAGTCCTTTTTTACATTTTCTACACCCATCTATCTGCCTGCAAATCTTCATACTGCTAAATATGACAATTTAAAAATAAAGAAATAGTTATCAATAATAGTATTGTGCTCTTGCTTTTTTATCGAGTATGTCATATAGGTCACCTATCACATAAGAAATTGTGCTATTTGAATTGGATGAAACAACTGGGATAGCATTTACCCCAGCTACTTTTCCTACTATTAGATTGATCCTCTGATCCAACGAATTAGAATTTTGCACTTACATTCAATCCCTCTCTCCTTCAGTCACCAAATTTAATAGCTCATTAAATCATTCTTTTTCTATTATTTCTCATTTTTACACCTATTACTGTAATCTTTATAAGTGTATATTTTCCTTAACTATGGGCATATTTGAGAATCGTTATCACTATCAGTGTTCTTGTAGGTTTATAAAAAACATTATTTTCCCCCAGTGCTGTTATTATTTATTATGAAGCTTCTCAGATTTATAATAATAAATATTGTTATTTAGTTTCTCCCTTTCCTGTTTCCATTTATTCATTCGATTTTCAGAGATCTGTTTCATTTTTCAATTTTAAAAGAAATAGCAATCCATTGTAATTTAAATAACTACAGTACAAACTCACTTGGTCTCTAAAATCATTTAGTTGTCCCTCTCACACATTCCTTTCTATCTGATCCTGGGGACCTGGAGAAGAAACTCTGAAGCAGAGTCATTCTTCTTTATGAAATAGCTTTAAACGTGGAACAAGAAGAATGGAAGATTAAAAACAAACAAACAAACAAAACCAAAGAAAAAACAAGATATTGGGCCTAATAAGGACAACACTGCAAGCCAGAAACTAAAACACATGTGTACTCAGGTGTAGAAAAGGCTCTGGACCACACATTTGTCTTTCACACATTCGTGGAAAAAATAATAATAATAATAATGTTCTTGGTGTCTTAAAATATTGACCATTTATTAAAGACAGAAAAATACAAAACATAAAATTATAATTTATTTTGTTGAAAATATAGAAATAGCTTTTTTCTATTATGATACAAAATACTACCTATAATTATCATCTAAAGCCAACACATTGAAGATATTTTACAAAGATAAGAACTTCTTTTAGTCCAATACACGTTAAGAAGAGCCTGAACTAAGAATTGATTATCCCTGAAATCTTAAAAGAGGCAAGTTTAGGATGGATAAAAGAATTACTGCCATACACACAGTGAAAGGTAAAATTATGAAAATAATGTAATACTTTAGAAATCCTGGTTTTACATGCAAATTAATTCTCTCCAACTAATACTGACAGGTAATAAGAATCCTTTTATAGATCCTGTATTTTGATTTTTGCCTTAATATTTTTTAACTGATAATAAAAATACACAAACCTACAATTTCTACCAAAATCTCTCTCCCTAGAGCCTTTGCTGCTTCCTAATGGAGGGAGAAACAAAACATAAGCCTGCTTATTTTTAAGAGGCTAAGGTTTGTCGGTATTTTTTTTTTTTAAGTCACTATGGTTTGGTGTGGGGTGTTTTGGTGGGGAGAGGGGCCTATTATTTCTCTTTTTCTCCCTGCAGTGAGGGTAAGGAAAGTATGTGAATCCCTCTGGCATAGAATGAAAAGGAAAGCAGGCAGGAATCATATATGGGTCTACTTTATTTCTCTAAGGAAATTTTGACCAATTTGAGTAACTAAGATCTGGGCATGTATCATAGCACTGAGAGCATCCGATAGTATTTAAATTTTAAGAAAAATAAAATGAAAGCAAGGAAGTCAACTAGATAGTCTTCTATTTTCAGGAATGTGTAATATGAAGTGGAGAAAGCAGGTCCATGAAGATACCCAAAATGATGGAGATTCCTAAACCACTTGAATAACAGATATAATAAATGAACACTATTTTTAAAAGATAAGAGATAATGACCACCCCCTCAAAAAAAACATGTTGCAATAGTGAGAAACAGTGCTAAACATAAAAGTTTTAGGGAGTCCATGCAGAGAAAAATGGATCTGCCTGGGTCAAATGTCAGTGAAGACTTACAGTGCAGCAAATGTAGATTACATTTGAAGTAGCAAAGAGATGCCAGAATAAAAAGGAAACATTCCGATCTGGAAAAAAATATGTAGAAGCCATCATCATCATCTCATTATCTCCTTGGACCTGGTTATTCTGGTGCAATACTAACAACAAAATTAATTACGTTTCCTCAGACAAGCTTACTTTTAAAATGTATGTTTTTTTTTTTTTTTCTGAGACAGAGTCTTGCTTGGTTGCCCAGGCTAGAGTGCAGTGGCGTCATCATAGCTTAATGCAACCTCAAATGCCTGGGCTATAGCAATTGTCTTGCCTCAGACTCCTGAGTAGCTGGGACTACAGGTGCACGCCACTGAGCCCAGCTAATTTTTCTATTTTTAGTAGAGACGGCTCTCGCTTTTGCTCAGGCTGGTCTTGAACTCCTGAGCTCAAGCCATCCTCCTGCCTTGGCCTTCCAGAGTGCTAGGATTACAGGCATGAACCACCATGCCTGGCCAAAATGCATACTTTTTAATCTTTCATTCTAATACCACTTAACTTGGTTGCTTCTCTGATGAGGAAAAGATGATATAACCCCAAGAGCCTGCAACCTGGATGTCCCATCATCCTGCAGCCCTTATTATTGAACAAAATGGCCAATGCCATTTTGAGCCCCAGTGCCTCTACACTCAGCACAACTTCCCTTTCCATGTACACATGTCCAGTCTATCTGGACACAAAAGCATTTTGTCACCTTCACTGCGGGCTCCTCCACAACCATAACCCACTTCCCTGAGCTCCCATGGCACCGTCCCTGCACAGTGCCCACTCTGCCATCATTCCTCAGAGCAACAAGTACAGAAGTCTTTTATAGACATTTTGGAGGTAAAAGATAGTGATAATAGGGGGGGAATCCCCTAAGAGTACATGCTAAATATGACTGTCCTCCAAATTCAAAGAAAACAAAAAAGAATGTAAGATCCTCAAAGGCATCCATTTTATTGGCAGAGCTTCATTCCTATGGCTATATCCCTACCTTGCTGTCCCTCCTTCTCTCCAGACTTTCTCTTCCATTTCTCTTCCTTGTTTCTTAGTCCTTGAATCTTAAACAAAAATTTCCCCTCTGAACTCTTAACTGCTCTCACCCTGACTATTCACGAGAGCAGTTTATTTTTGCTGCTGCTTTCCCCTACCACATCAGCCCCAATTGCTATTCTTTTGCAGCCTCAATCCACTCATCAAAATGTCTTTCTAAACAGCATGAAACAGACACAATATAGGTATGCTGGATAGTCTCTATTTGCCCCTCCAAATCATCTCTCAGCCCTACTGTACCCTGTTTTGTGCTTCAAAATGCCCACCTCGGCCGGGCGCGGTGGCTCACGCCTGTAATCCTAGCTCTCTGGGAGGCCGAGGCGGGCGGATTGTTTGAGCTCAGGAGTTCGAAACCAGCCTGA